>NW_026973106.1:0-215264 GCF_036711695.1 Zophobas morio | reverse complement strand
ACGAAACCATCAAATTTTAGCTAGAAACTGTATTTTTGTTGATTTTTATTGAATTTGAACTATATTTCAACGTTTTTTGATGGTTCTGAGCCACCAAACACACTTAAAGCATGCAGAATCGACTCAGAATAGGAAAAGGAGACGTTTAGGTCAATTTTATGCATTCTGGCATTCGTAGATACAAGAAAACTGTTAAAATTCTTCAGAAACGTCACTTTTGAAGTGTTTTCTTGTACTTTTAAGCCAATCAGATACCCTACGGGCTCGGAAAGTGCAACGAAACCATCAAATTTTAGCTAGAAACTGTATTTTTGTCGATTTTTATTGAATTTGAACTATATTTCAACGTTTTTTGATGGTTCTGAGCCACCAAACACACTTAAAGCATGCAGAATCGACTCAGAATAGGAAAAGGAGACGTTTAGGTCAATTTTATGCATTCTGGCGTTCGTAGATACAAGAAAACTGTTAAAATTCTTCAGAAACGTCACTTTTGAAGTGTTTTCTTGTACTTTTAAGCCAATCAGATACCCTACGGGCTCGGAAAGTGCAACGAAACCATCAAATTTTAGCTAGAAACTGTATTTTTGTTGATTTTTATTGAATTTGAACTATATTTCAACGTTTTTTGATGGTTCTGAGCCACCAAACACACTTAAAGCATGCAGAATCGACTCAGAATAGGAAAAGGAGACGTTTAGGTCAATTTTATGCATTCTGGCGTTCGTAGATACAAGAAAACTGTTAAAATTCTTCAGAAACGTCACTTTTGAAGTGTTTTCTTGTACTTTTAAGCCAATCAGATACCCTACGGGCTCGGAAAGTGCAACGAAACCATCAAATTTTAGCTAGAAACTGTATTTTTGTCGATTTTTATTGAATTTGAACTATATTTCAACGTTTTTTGATGGTTCTGAGGCACCAAACACACTTAAAGCATGCAGAATCGACTCAGAATAGGAAAAGGAGACGTTTAGGTCAATTTTATGCATTCTGGCGTTCGTAGATACAAGAAAACTGTTAAAATTCTTCAGAAACGTCACTTTTGAAGTGTTTTCTTGTACTTTTAAGCCAATCAGATACCCTACGGGCTCGGAAAGTGCAACGAAACCATCAAATTTTAGCTAGAAACTGTATTTTTGTCGATTTTTATTGAATTTGAACTATATTTCAATGTTTTTTGATGGTTCTGAGCCACCAAACACACTTAAAGCATGCAGAATCGACTCAGAATAGGAAAAGGAGACGTTTAGGTCAATTTTATGCATTCTGGCGTTCGTAGATACAAGAAAACTGTTAAAATTCTTCAGAAACGTCACTTTTTAAGTGTTTTCTTGTACTTTTAAGCCAATCAGATACCCTACGGGCTCGGAAAGTGCAACGAAACCATCAAATTTTAGCTAGAAACTGTATTTTTGTCGATTTTTATTGAATTTGAACTATATTTCAACGTTTTTTGATGGTTCTGAGCCACCAAACACACTTAAAGCATGCAGAATCGACTCAGAATAGGAAAAGGAGACGTTTAGGTCAATTTTAAGCATTCTGGCGTTCGTAGATACAAGAAAACTGTTAAAATTCTTCAGAAACGTCACTTTTGAAGTGTTTTCTTGTACTTTTAAGCCAATCAGATACCCAACGGGCTCGGAAAGTGCATCGAAACCATCAAATTTTAGCTAGAAACTGTATTTTTGTCGATTTTTATTGAATTTGAACTATATTTCAACGTTTTTTGATGGTTCTGAGCCACCAAACACACTTAAAGCATGCAGAATCGACTCAGAATAGGAAAAGGAGACGTTTAGGTCAATTTTATGCATTCTGGCGTTCGTAGATACAAGAAAACTGTTAAAATTCTTCAGAAACGTGACTTTTGAAGTGTTTTCTTGTACTTTTAAGCCAATCAGATACCCTACGGGCTCGGAAAGTGCAACGAAACCATCAAATTTTAGCTAGAAACTGTATTTTTGTCGATTTTTATTGAATTTGAACTATATTTCAACGTTTTTTGATGGTTCTGAGCCACCAAACACACTTAAAGCATGCAGAATCGACTCAGAATAGGAAAAGGAGACGTTTAGGTCAATTTTATGCATTCTGGCGTTCGTAGATACAAGAAAACTGTTAAAATTCTTCAGGAACGTCACTTTTGAAGTGTTTTCTTGTACTTTTAACCCAATCAGATACCCTACGGGCTCGGAAAGTGCAACGAAACCATCAAATTTTAGCTAGAAACTGTATTTTTGTCGATTTTTATTGAATTTGAACTATATTTCAACGTTTTTTGATGGTTCTGAGCCACCAAACACACTTAAAGCATGCAGAATCGACTCAGAATAGGAAAAGGAGACGTTTAGGTCAATTTTATGCATTCTGGCGTTCGTAGATACAAGAAAACTGTTAAAATTCTTCAGAAACGTCACTTTTGAAGTGTTTTCTTGTACTTTTAAGCCAATCAGATACCCTACGGGCTCGGAAAGTGCAACGAAACCATCAAATTTTAGCTAGAAACTGTATTTTTGTCGATTTTTATTGAATTTGAACTATATTTCAACGTTTTTTGATGGTTCTGAGCCACCAAACACACTTAAAGCATGCAGAATCGACTCAGAATAGGAAAAGGAGACGTTTAGGTCAATTTTATGCATTCTGGCGTTCGTAGATACAAGAAAACTGTTAAAATTTTTCAGAAACGTCACTTTTGAAGTGTTTTCTTGTACTTTTAAGCCAATCAGATACCCTACGGGCTCGGAAAGTGCAACGAAACCATCAAATTTTAGCTAGAAACTGTATTTTTGTCGATTTTTATTGAATTTGAACTATATTTCAACGTTTTTTGATGGTTCTGAGCCACCAAACACACTTAAAGCATGCAGAATCGACTCAGAATAGGAAAAGGAGACGTTTAGGTCAATTTTATGCATTCTGGCGTTCGTAGATACAAGAAAACTGTTAAAATTCTTCAGAAACGTCACTTTTGATGTGTTTTCTTGTACTTTTAAGCCAATCAGATACCCTACGGGCTCGGAAAGTGCAACGAAACCATCAAATTTTAGCTAGAAACAGTATTTTTGTCGATTTTTATTGAATTTGAACTATATTTCAACGTTTTTTGATGGTTCTGAGCCACCAAACACACTTAAAGCATGCAGAATCGACTCAGAATAGGAAAAGGAGACGTTTAGGTCAATTTTATGCATTCTGGCGTTCGTAGATACAAGAAAACTGTTAAAATTCTTCAGAAACGTCACTTTTGAAGTGTTTTCTTGTACTTTTAAGCCAATCAGATACCCTACGGGCTCGGAAAGTGCAACGAAACCATCAAATTTTAGCTAGAAACTGTATTTTTGTCGATTTTTATTGAATTTGAACTATATTTCAACGTTTTTTGATGGTTCTGAGCCACCAAACACACTTAAAGCATGCAGAATCGACTCAGAATAGGAAAAGGAGACGTTTAGGTCAATTTTATGCATTCTGGCGTTCGTAGATACAAGAAAACTGTTAAAATTCTTCAGAAACGTCACTTTTGAAGTGTTTTCTTGTACTTTTAAGCCAATCAGATACCCTACGGGATCGGAAAGTGCAACGAAACCATCAAATTTTAGCTAGAAACTGTATTTTTGTCGATTTTTATTGAATTTGAACTATATTTCAAAGTTTTTTGATGGTTCTGAGCCACCAAACACACTTAAAGCATGCAGAATCGACTCATAATAGGAAAAGGAGACGTTTAGGTCAATTTTATGCATTCTGGCGTTCGTAGATACAAGAAAACTGTTAAAATTCTTCAGAAACGTCACTTTTGAAGTGTTTTCTTGTACTTTTAAGCCAATCAGATACCCTACGGGCTCGGAAAGTGCAACGAAACCATCAAATTTTAGCTAGAAACTGTATTTTT
The DNA here is from genome assembly GCF_036711695.1 of Zophobas morio. Taxonomy (NCBI): domain Eukaryota; kingdom Metazoa; phylum Arthropoda; class Insecta; order Coleoptera; family Tenebrionidae; genus Zophobas; species Zophobas morio. The sequence goes on along the minus strand of NW_026973106.1, from coordinate 211,363 downwards.
GTCGATTTTTATTGAATTTGAACTATATTTCAACGTTTTTTGATGGTTCTGAGCCACCAAACACACTTAAAGCATGCAGAATCGACTCAGAATAGGAAAAGGAGACGTTTAGGTCAATTTTATGCATTCTGGCGTTCGTAGATACAAGAAAACTGTTAAAATTTTTCAGAAACGTCACTTTTGAAGTGTTTTCTTGTACTTTTAAGCCAATCAGATACCCTACGGGCTCGGAAAGTGCAACGAAACCATCAAATTTTAGCTAGAAACTGTATTTTTGTCGATTTTTATTGAATTTGAACTATATTTCAACGTTTTTTGATGGTTCTGAGCCACCAAACACACTTAAAGCATGCAGAATCGACTCAGAATAGGAAAAGGAGACGTTTAGGTCAATTTTATGCATTCTGGCGTTCGTAGATACAAGAAAACTGTTAAAATTCTTCAGAAACGTCACTTTTGAAGTGTTTTCTTGTACTTTTAAGCCAATCAGATACCCTACGGGCTCGGAAAGTGCAACGAAACCATCAAATTTTAGCTAGAAACAGTATTTTTGTCGATTTTTATTGAATTTGAGCTATATTTCAACGTTTTTTGATGGTTCTGAGCCACCAAACACACTTAAAGCATGCAGAATCGACTCAGAATAGGAAAAGGAGACGTTTAGGTCAATTTTATGCATTCTGGCGTTCGTAGATAAAAGAAAACTGTTAAAATTCTTCAGAAACGTCACTTTTGAAGTGTTTTCTTGTACTTTTAAGCCAATCAGATACCCTACGGGCTCGGAAAGTGCAACGAAACCATCAAATTTTAGCTAGAAACAGTATTTTTGTCGATTTTTATTGAATTTGAACTATATTTCAACGTTTTTTGATGGTTCTGAGCCACCAAACACACTTAAAGCATGCAGAATCGACTCAGAATAGGAAAAGGAGACGTTTAGGTCAATTTTATGCATTCTGGCGTTCGTAGATACAAGAAAACTGTTAAAATTCTTCAGAAACGTCACTTTTGAAGTGTTTTCTTGTACTTTTAAGCCAATCAGATACCCTACGGGCTCGGAAAGTGCAACGAAACCATCAAATTTTAGCTAGAAACTGTATTTTTGTCGATTTTTATTGAATTTGAACTATATTTCAACGTTTTTTGATGGTTCTGAGCCACCAAACACACTTAAAGCATGCAGAATCGACTCAGAATAGGAAAAGGAGACGTTTAGGTCAATTTTATGCATTCTGGCGTTCGTAGATACAAGAAAACTGTTAAAATTCTTCAGAAACGTCACTTTTGAAGTGTTTTCTTGTACTTTTAAGCCAATCAGATACCCTACGGGCTCGGAAAGTGCAACGAAACCATCAAATTTTAGCTAGAAACTGTATTTTTGTCGATTTTTATTGAATTTGAACTATATTTCAAAGTTTTTTGATGGTTCTGAGCCACCAAACACACTTAAAGCATGCAGAATCGACTCATAATAGGAAAAGGAGACGTTTAGGTCAATTTTATGCATTCTGGCGTTCGTAGATACAAGAAAACTGTTAAAATTCTTCAGAAACGTCACTTTTGAAGTGTTTTCTTGTACTTTTAAGCCAATCAGATACCCTACGGGCTCGGAAAGTGCAACGAAACCATCAAATTTTAGCTAGAAACTGTATTTTTGTCGATTTTTATTGAATTTGAACTATATTTCAACGTTTTTTGATGGTTCTGAGCCACCAAACACACTTAAAGCATGCAGAATCGACTCAGAATAGGAAAAGGAGACGTTTAGGTCAATTTAATGCATTCTGGCGTTCGTAGATACAAGAAAACTGTTAAAATTCTTCAGAAACGTCACTTTTGAAGTGTTTTCTTGTACTTTTAAGCCAATCAGATACCCTACGGGCTCGGAAAGTGCAACGAAACCATCAAATTTTAGCTAGAAACTGTATTTTTGTCGATTTTTATTGAATTTGAACTATATTTCAACGTTTTTTGATGGTTCTGAGCCACCAAACACACTTAAAGCATGCAGAATGGACTCAGAATAGGAAAAGGAGACGTTTAGGTCAATTTTATGCATTCTGGCGTTCGTAGATACAAGAAAACTGTAAAAATTCTTCAGAAACGTCACTTTTGAAGTGTTTTCTTGTACTTTTAAGCCAATCAGATACCCTACGGGCTCGGAAAGTGCAACGAAACCATCAAATTTTAGCTAGAAACTGTATTTTTGTCGATTTTTATTGAATTTGAACTATATTTCAACGTTTTTTGATGGTTCTGAGCCACCAAACACACTTAAAGCATGCAGAATCGACTCAGAATAGGAAAAGGAGACGTTTAGGTCAATTTTATGCATTCTGGCGTTCGTAGATACAAGAAAACTGTTAAAATTCTTCAGAAACGTCACTTTTGAAGTGTTTTCTTGTACTTTTAAGCCAATCAGATACCCTACGGGCTCGGAAAGTGCAACGAAACCATCAAATTTTAGCTAGAAACTGTATTTTTGTCGATTTTTATTGAATTTGAACTATATTTCAACGTTTTTTGATGGTTCTGAGCCACCAAACACACTTAAAGCATGCAGAATCGACTCAGAATAGGAAAAGGAGACGTTTAGGTCAATTTTATGCATTCTGGCGTTCGTAGATACAAGAAAACTGTTAAAATTCTTCAGAAACGTCACTTTTGAAGTGTTTTCTTGTACTTTTAAGCCAATCAGATACCCTACGGGCTCGGAAAGTGCAACGAAACCATCAAATTTTAGCTAGAAACTGTATTTTTTTCGATTTTTATTGAATTTGAACTATATTTCAACGTTTTTTGATGGTTCTGAGCCACCAAACACACTTAAAGCATGCAGAATCGACTCAGAATAGGAAAAGGAGACGTTTAGGTCAATTTTATGCATTCTGGCGTTCGTAGATACAAGAAAACTGTTAAAATTCTTCAGAAACGTCACTTTTGAAGTGTTTTCTTGTACTTTTAAGCCAATCAGATACCCTACGGGCTCGGAAAGTGCAACGAAACCATCAAATTTTAGCTAGAAACTGTATTTTTGTCGATTTTTATTGAATTTGAACTATATTTCAACGTTTTTTGATGGTTCTGAGCCACCAAACACACTTAAAGCATGCAGAATCGACTCAGAATAGGAAAAGGAGACGTTTAGGTCAATTTTATGCATTCTGGCGTTCGTAGATACAAGAAAACTGTTAAAATTCTTCAGAAACGTCACTTTTGAAGTGTTTTCTTGTACTTTTAAGCCAATCAGATACCCTACGGGCTCGGAAAGTGCAACGAAACCATCAAATTTTAGCTAGAAACTGTATTTTTGTCGATTTTTATTGAATTTGAACTATATTTCAACGTTTTTTGATGGTTCTGAGCCACCAAACACACTTAAAGCATGCAGAATCGACTCAGAATAGGAAAAGGAGACGTTTAGGTCAATTTTATGCATTCTGGCGTTCGTAGATACAAGAAAACTGTTAAAATTCTTCAGAAACGTCACTTTTGAAGTGTTTTCTTGTACTTTTAAGCCAATCAGATACCCTATGGGCTCGGAAAGTGCAACGAAACCATCAAATTTTAGCTAGAAACTGTATTTTTGTCGATTTTTATTGAATTTGAACAATATTTCAACGTTTTTTGATGGTTCTGAACCACCAAACACACTTAAAGCATGCAGAATCGACTCAGAATAGGAAAAGGAGACGTTTAGGTCAATTTTATGCATTCTGGCGTTCGTAGATACAAGAAAACTGTTAAAATTCTCCAGAAACGTCACTTTTGAAGTATTTTCTTGTACTTTTAAGCCAATCAGATACCCAACGGGCTCGGAAAGTGCAACGAAACCATCAAATTTTAGCTAGAAACTGTATTTTTGTCGATTTTTATTGAATTTGAACTATATTTCAACGTTTTTTGATGGTTCTGAGCCACCAAACACACTTAAAGCATGCAGAATCGACTCAGAATAGGAAAAGGAGACGTTTAGGTCAATTTTATGCATTCTGGCGTTCGTAGATACAAGAAAACTGTTAAAATTCTTCAGAAACGTCACTTTTAACCCAATCAGATACCCTACGGGCTCGGAAAGTGCAACGAAACCATCAAATTTTAGCTAGAAACTGTATTTTTGTCGATTTTTATTGAATTTGAACTATATTTCAACGTTTTTTGATGGTTCTGAGCCACCAAACACACTTAAAGCATGCAGAATCGACTCAGAATAGGAAAAGGAGACGTTTAGGTCAATTTTATGCATTCTGGCGTTCGTAGATACAAGAAAACTGTTAAAACTCTTCAGAAACGTCACTTTTGAAGTGTTTTCTTGTACTTTTAAGCCAATCAGATACCCTACGGGCTCGGAAAGTGCAACGAAACCATCAAATTTTAGCTAGAAACTGTATTTTTGTCGATTTTTATTGAATTTGAACTATATTTCAACGTTTTTTGATGGTTCTGAGCCACCAAACACACTTAAAGCATGCAGAATCGACTCAGAATAGGAAAAGGAGACGTTTAGGTCAATTGTATGCATTCTGGCGTTCGTAGATACAAGAAAACTGTTAAAATTCTTCAGAAACGTCACTTTTGAAGTGTTTTCTTGTACTTTTAAGCCAATCAGATACCCTACGGGCTCGGAAAGTGCAACGAAACCATCAAATTTTAGCTAGAAACTGTATTTTTGTCGATTTTTATTGAATTTGAACTATATTTCAACGTTTTTTGATGGTTCTGAGCCACCAAACACACTTAAAGCATGTAGAATCGACTCAGAATAGGAAAAGGAGACGTTTAGGTCAATTTTATGCATTCTGGCGTTCGTAGATACAAGAAAACTGTTAAAATTCTTCAGAAACGTCACTTTTGAAGTGTTTTCTTGTACTTTTAAGCCAATCAGATACCCTACGGGCTCGGAAAGTGCAACGAAACCATCAAATTTTAGCTAGAAACTGTATTTTTGTCGATTTTTATTGAATTTGAACTATATTTCAACGTTTTTTGATGGTTCTGAGCCACCAAACACACTTAAAGCATGCAGAATCGACTCAGAATAGGAAAAGGAGACGTTTAGGTCAATTTTATGCATTCTGGCGTTCGTAGATACAAGAAAACTGTTAAAATTCTTCAGAAACGTCACTTTTGAAGTGTTTTCTTGTACTTTTAAGCCAATCAGATACACTACGGGCTCGGAAAGTGCAACGAAACCATCAAATTTTAGCTAGAAACTGTATTTTCGTTGATTTTTATTGAATTAGAACTATATTTCAACGTTTTTTGATGGTTCTGAGCCACCAAACACACTTAAAGCATGCAGAATCGACTCAGAATGGGAAAAGGAGACGTTTAGGTCAATTTTATGCATTCTGGCGTTCGTAGATACAAGAAAACTGTTAAAATTCTTCAGAAACGTCACTTTTGAAGTGTTTTCTTGTACTTTTAAGCCAATCAGATACACTACGGGCTCGGAAAGTGCAACGAAACCATAAAATTTTAGCTAGAAACTGTATTTTTGTTGATTTTTATTGAATTTGAACTATATTTCAACGTTTTTTGATGGTTCTGAGCCACCAAACACACTTAAAGCATGCAGAATCGACTCAGAATAGGAAAAGGAGACGTTTAGGTCAATTTTATGCATTCTGGCGTTCGTAGATACAAGAAAACTGTTAAAATTCTTCAGAAACGTCACTTTTGAAGTGTTTTCTTGTACTTTTAAGCCAATCAGATACCCAACGGGCTCGGAAAGTGCAACGAAACCATCAAATTTTAGCTAGAAACTGTATTTTTGTCGATTTTTATTGAATTTGAACTATATTTCAACGTTTTTTGATGGTTCTGAGCCACCAAACACACTTAAAGCATGCAGAATCGACTCAGAATAGGAAAAGGAGACGTTTAGGTCAATTTTATGCATTCTGGCGTTCGTAGACACAAGAAAACTGTTAAAATTCTTCAGAAACGTCACTTTTTAAGTGTTTTCTTGTACTTTTAAGCCAATCAGATACCCTACGGGCTCGGAAAGTGCAACGAAACCATCAAATTTTAGCTAGAAACTGTATTTTTGTCGATTTTTATTGAATTTGAACTATATTTCAACGTTTTTTGATGGTTCTGAGCCACCAAACACACTTAAAGCATGCAGAATCGACTCAGAATAGGAAAAGGAGACGTTTAGGTCAATTTTATGCATTCTGGCGTTCGTAGATACAAGAAAACTGTTAAAACTCTTCAGAAACGTCACTTTTGAAGTGTTTTCTTGTACTTTTAAGCCAATCAGATACCCTACGGGCTCGGAAAGTGCAACGACACCATCAAATTTTAGCTAGAAACTGTATTTTTGTCGATTTTGATTGAATTTGAACTATATTTCAACGTTTTTTGATGGTTCTGAGCCACCAAACACACTTAAAGCATGCAGAATCGACTCAGAATAGGAAAAGGAGACGTTTAGGTCAATTTTATGCATTCTGGCGTTCGTAGATACAAGAAAACTGTTAAAACTCTTCAGAAACGTCACTTTTGAAGTGTTTTCTTGTACTTTTAAGCCAATCAGATACCCTACGGGCTCGGAAAGTGCAACGAAACCATCAAATTTTAGCTAGAAACTGTATTTTTGTCGATTTTTATTGAATTTGAACTATATTTCAACGTTTTTTGATGGTTCTGAGCCACCAAACACACTTAAAGCATGCAGAATCGACTCAGAATAGGAAAAGGAGACGTTTAGGTCAATTTTATGCATTCTGGCGTTCGTAGATACAAGAAAACTGTTAAAACTCTTCAGAAACGTCACTTTTGAAGTGTTTTCTTGTACTTTTAAGCCAATCAGATACCCTACGGGCTCGGAAAGTGCAACGAAACCATCAAATTTTAGCTAGAAACTGTATTTTTGTCGATTTTTATTGAATTTGAACTATATTTCAACGTTTTTTGATGGTTCTGAGCCACCAAACACACTTAAAGCATGCAGAATCGACTCAGAATAGGAAAAGGAGACGTTTAGGTCAATTTTATGCATTCTGGCGTTCGTAGATACAAGAAAACTGTTAAAACTCTTCAGAAACGTCACTTTTGAAGTGTTTTCTTGTACTTTTAAGCCAATCAGATACCCTACGGGCTCGGAAAGTGCAACGAAACCATCAAATTTTAGCTAGAAACTGTATTTTTGTCGATTTTTATTGAATTTGAACTATATTTCAACGTTTTTTGATGGTTCTGAGCCACCAAACACACTTAAAGCATGCAGAATCGACTCAGAATAGGAAAAGGAGACGTTTAGGTCAATTTTATGCATTCTGGCGTTCGTAGATACAAGAAAACTGTTAAAATTCTTCAGAAACGTCACTTTTGAAGTGTTTTCTTGTACTTTTAAGCCAATCAGATACACTACGGGCTCGGAAAGTGCAACGAAACCATCAAATTTTAGCTAGAAACTGTATTTTTGTTGATTTTTATTGAATTTGAACTATATTTCAACGTTTTTTGATGGTTCTGAGCCACCAAACACACTTAAAGCATGCAGAATCGACTCAGAATAGGAAAAGGAGACGTTTAGGTCAATTTTATGCATTCTGGCGTTCGTAGATACAAGAAAACTGTTAAAATTCTTCAGAAACGTCACTTTTGAAGTGTTTTCTTGTACTTTTAAGCCAATCAGATACCCTACGGGCTCGGAAAGTGCAACGAAACCATCAAATTTTAGCTAGAAACTGTATTTTTGTCGATTTTTATTGAATTTGAACTATATTTCAACGTTTTTTGATGGTTCTGAGCCACCAAACACACTTAAAGCATGCAGAATCGACTCAGAATAGGAAAAGGAGACGTTTAGGTCAATTTTATGCATTCTGGCGTTCGTAGATACAAGAAAACTGTTAAAATTCTTCAGAAACGTCACTTTTGAAGTGTTTTCTTGTACTTTTAAGCCAATCAGATACCCTACGGGCTCGGAAAGTGCAACGAAACCATCAAATTTTAGCTAGAAACTGTATTTTTGTCGATTTTTATTGAATTTGAACTATATTTCAACGTTTTTTGATGGTTCTGAGCCACCAAACACACTTAAAGCATGCAGAATCGACTCAGAATAGGAAAAGGAGACGTTTAGGTCAATTTTATGCATTCTGGCGTTCGTAGATACAAGAAAACTGTTAAAATTCTTCAGAAACGTCACTTTTGAAGTGTTTTCTTGTACTTTTGAGCCAATCAGATACCCAACGGGCTCGGAAAGTGCAACGAAACCATCAAATTTTAGCTAGAAACTGTATTTTTGTCGATTTTTATTGAATTTGAACTATATTTCAACGTTTTTTGATGGTTCTCAGCCACCAAACACACTTAAAGCATGCAGAATCGACCCAGAATAGGAAAAGGAGACGTTTAGGTCAATTTTATGCATTCTGGCGTTCGTAGATACAAGAAATCTGTTAAAATTCTTCAGAAACGTCACTTTTGAAGTGTTTTCTTGTACTTTTAAGCCAATCAGATACCCTACGGGCTCGGAAAGTGCAACGAAACCATCAAATTTTAGCTAGAAACTGTATTTTTGTCGATTTTTATTGAATTTGAACTATATTTCAACGTTTTTTGATGGTTCTGAGCCACCAAACACACTTAAAGCATGCAGAATCGACTCAGAATAGGAAAAGGAGACGTTTAGGTCAATTTTATGCATTCTGGCGTTCGTAGATACAAGAAAACTGTTAAAATTCTTCAGAAACGTCACTTTTGAAGTGTTTTCTTGTACTTTTAAACCAATCAGATGCCCTACGGGCTCGGAAAGTGCAACGAAACCATCAAATTTTAGCTAGAAACTGTATTTTTGTCGATTTTTATTGAATTTGAACTATATTTCAACGTTTTTTGATGGTTCTGAGCCACCAAACACACTTAAAGCATGCAGAATCGACTCAGAATAGGAAAAGGAGACGTTTAGGTCAATTTTATGCATTCTGGCGTTCGTAGATACAAGAAAACTGTTAAAATTCTTCAGAAACGTCACTTTTGAAGTGTTTTCTTGTACTTTTAAGCCAATCAGATACCCTACGGGCTCGGAAAGTGCAACGAAACCATCAAATTTTAGCTAGAAACTGTATTTTTGTCGATTTTTATTGAATTTGAACTATATTTCAACGTTTTTTGATGGTTCTGAGCCACCAAACACACTTAAAGCATGCAGAATCGACTCAGAATAGGAAAAGGAGACGTTTAGGTCAATTTTATGCATTCTGGCGTTCGTAGATACAAGAAAACTGTTAAAATTCTTCAGAAACGTCACTTTTGAAGTGTTTTCTTGTACTTTTAAGCCAATCAGATACCCTACGGGCTCGGAAAGTGCAACGAAACCATCAAATTTTAGCTAGAAACTGTATTTTTGTCGATTTTTATTGAATTTGAACTATATTTCAACGTTTTTTGATGGTTCTGAGCCACCAAACACACTTAAAGCATGCAGAATCGACTCAGAATAGGAAAAGGAGACGTTTAGGTCAATTTTATGCATTCTGGCGTTCGTAGATACAAGAAAACTGTTAAAATTCTTCAGAAACGTCACTTTTGAAGTGTTTTCTTGTACTCTTAAGCCAATCAGATACCCTACGGGCTCGGAAAGTGCAACGAAACCATCAAATTTTAGCTAGAAACTGTATTTTTGTCGATTTTTATTGAATTTGAACTATATTTCAACGTTTTTTGATGGTTCTGAGCCACCAAACACACTTAAAGCATGCAGAATCGACTCAGAATAGGAAAAGGAGACGTTTAGGTCAATTTTATGCATTCTGGCGTTCGTAGATACAAGAAAACTGTTAAAATTCTTCAGAAACGTCACTTTTGAAGTGTTTTCTTGTACTTTTAAGCCAATCAGATACCCTACGGGCTCGGAAAGTGCAACGAAACCATCAAATTTTAGCTAGAAACTGTATTTTTGTCGATTTTTATTGAATTTGAACTATATTTCAACGTTTTTTGATGGTTCTGAGCCACCAAACACACTTAAAGCATGAAGAATCGACTCAGAATAGGAAAAGGAGACGTTTAGGTCAATTTTATGCATTCTGGCGTCGAGCCCGTTGGGTATCTGATTGGCTTAAAAGTACAAGAAAACACTTCAAAAGTGACGTTTCTGAAGAATTTTAACAGTTTTCTTGTGTCTACGAACGCCAGAATGCATAAAATTGACCTAAACGTCTCCTTTTCCTATTCTGAGTCGATTCTGCATGCTTTAAGTGTGTCTGGTGGCTCAGAACCATCAAAAAACGTTGAAATATAGTTCAAATTCAATAAAAATCGACAAAAATACAGTTTCTAGCTAAAATTTGATGGTTTCGTTGCACTTTCCGAGCCCGTAGGGTATCTGATTGGCTTAAAAGTACAAGAAAACACTTCAAAAGTGACGTTTCTGAAGAATTTTAACAGTTTTCTTGTATCTACGAACGCCAGAATGCATAAAATTGACCCAAACGTCTCCTTTTCCTATTCTGAGTCGATTCTGCATGCTTTAAGTGTGTTTGGTGGCTCAGAACCATCAAAAAACGTTGAAATATAGTTCAAATTCAATAAAAATCGACAAAAATACAGTTTCTAGCTAAAATTTGATGGTTTCGTTGCACTTTCCGAGCCCGTAGGGTATCTGATTGGCTTAAAAGTACAAGAAAACACTTCAAAAGTGACGTTTCTGAAGAATTTTAACAGTTTTCTTGTATCTACGAACGCCAGAATGCATAAAATTGACCTAAACGTCTCCTTTTCCTATTCTGAGTCGATTCTGCATGCTTTAAGTGTGTTTGGTGGCTCAGAACCATCAAAAAACGTTGAAATATAGTTCAAATTCAATAAAAATCGACAAAAATACAGTTTCTCGCTAAAATTTGATGGTTTCGTTGCACTTTCCGAGCCCGTAGGGTATCTGATTGGCTTAAAAGTACAAGAAAACACTTCAAAAGTGACGTTTCTGAAGAATTTTAACAGTTTTCTTGTATCTAAGAACGCCAGAATGCATAAAATTGACCTAAACGTCTCCTTTTCCTATTCTGAGTCGATTCTGCATGCTTTAAGTGTGTTTGGTGGCTCAGAACCATCAAAAAACGTTGAAATATAGTTCAAATTCAATAAAAATCGACAAAAATACAGTTTCTAGCTAAAATTTGATGGTTTCGTTGCACTTTCCGAGCCCGTTGGGTATCTGATTGGCTTAAAAGTACAAGAAAACACTTCAAAAGTGACGTTTCTGAAGAATTTTAACAGTTTTCTTGTATCTACGAACGCCAGAATGCATAAAATTGACCTAAACGTCTCCTTTTCCTATTCTGAGTCGATTCTGCATGCTTTAAGTGTGTTTGGTGGCTCAGAACCATCAAAAAACGTTGAAATATAGTTCAAATTCAATAAAAATCGACAAAAATACAGTTTCTAGCTAAAATTTGATGGTTTCGTTGCACTTTCCGAGCCCGTTGGGTATCTGATTGGCTTAAAAGTACAAGAAAACACTTCAAAAGTGACGTTTCTGAAGAATTTTAACAGTTTTCTTGTATCTACGAACGCCAGAATGCATAAAATTGACCTAAACGTCTCCTTTTCCTATTCTGAGTCGATTCTGCATGCTTTAAGTGTGTTTGGTGGCTCAGAACCATCAAAAAACGTTGAAATATAGTTCAAATTCAATAAAAATCGACAAAAATACAGTTTCTAGCTAAAATTTGATGGTTTCGTTGCACTTTCCGAGCCCGTAGGGTATCTGATTGGCTTAAAAGTACAAGAAAACACTTCAAAAGTGACGTTTCTGAAGAATTTTAACAGTTTTCTTGTATCTACGAACGCCAGAATGCATAAAATTGACCTAAACGCCTCCTTTTCCTATTCTGAGTCGATTCTGCATGCTTTAAGTGTGTTTGGTGGCTCAGAACCATCAAAAAACGTTGAAATATAGTTCAAATTCAATAAAAATCGACAAAAATACAGTTTCTAGCTAAAATTTGATGGTTTCGTTGCACTTTCCGAGCCCGTAGGGTATCTGATTGGCTTAAAAGTACAAGAAAACACTTCAAAAGTGACGTTCCTGAAGAATTTTAACAGTTTTCTTGTATCTACGAACGCCAGAATGCATAAAATTGACCTAAACGTCTCCTTTTCCTATTCTGAGTCGATTCTGCATGCTTTAAGTGTGTTTGGTGGCTCAGAACCATCAAAAAACGTTGAAATATAGTTCAAATTCAATAAAAATCGACAAAAATACAGTTTCTAGCTAAAATTTGATGGTTTCGTTGCACTTTCCGAGCCCGTTGGGTATCTGATTGGCTTAAAAGTACAAGAAAACACTTCAAAAGTGACGTTTCTGAAGAATTTTAACAGTTTTCTTGTATCTACGAACGCCAGAATGCATAAAATTGACCTAAACGTCTCCTTTTCCTATTCTGAGTCGATTCTGCATGCTTTAAGTGTGTTTGGTGGCTCAGAACCATCAAAAAACGTTGAAATATACTTCAAATTCAATAAAAATCGACAAAAATACAGTTTCTAGCTAAAATTTGATGGTTTCGTTGCACTTTCCGAGCCCGTAGGGTATCTGATTGGCTTAAAAGTACAAGAAAACACTTCAAAAGTGACGTTTCTGAAGAATTTTAACAGTTTTCTTGTATCTACGAACGCCAGAATGCATAAAATTGACCTAAACTTCTCCTTTTCCTATTCTGAGTCGATTCTGCATGCTTTAAGTGTGTTTGGTGGCTCAGAACCATCAAAAAACGTTGAAATATAGTTCAAATTCAATAAAAATCGACAAAAATACAGTTTCTAGCTAAAATTTGATGGTTTCGTTGCACTTTCCGAGCCCGTAGGGTATCTGATTGGCTTAAAAGTACAAGAAAACACTTCAAAAGTGACGTTTCTGAAGAATTTTAACAGTTTTCTTGTATCTACGAACGCCAGAATGCATAAAATTGACCTAAACGTCTCCTTTTCCTATTCTGAGTCGATTCTGCATGCTTTAAGTGTGTTTGGTGGCTCAGAACCATCAAAAAACGTTGAAATATAGTTCAAATTCAATAAAAATCGACAAAAATACAATTTCTAGCTAAAATTTGATGGTTTCGTTGCACTTTCCGAGCCCGTAGGGTATCTGATTGGCTTAAAAGTACAAGAAAACACTTCAAAAGTGACGTTTCTGAAGAATTTTAACAGTTTTCTTGTATCTACGAACGCCAGAATGCATAAAATTGACCTAAACGTCTCCTTTTCCTATTCTGAGTCGATTCTGCATGCTTTAAGTGTGTTTGGTGGCTCAGAACCATCAAAAAACGTTGAAATATAGTTCAAATTCAATATAAATCGACAAAAATACAGTTTCTAGCTAAAATTTGATGGTTTCGTTGCACTTTCCGAGCCCGTAGGGTATCTGATTGGCTTAAAAGTACAAGAAAACACTTCAAAAGTGACGTTTCTGAAGAATTTTAACAGTTTTCTTGTATCTACGAACGCCAGAATGCATAAAATTGACCTAAACGTCTCCTTTTCCTATTCTGAGTCGATTCTGCATGCTTTAAGTGTGTTTGGTGGCTCAGAACCATCAAAAAACGTTGAAATATAGTTCAAATTCAATAAAAATCGACAAAAATACAGTTTCTAGCTAAAATTTGATGGTTTCGTTGCACTTTCCGAGCCCGTAGGGTATCTGATTGGCTTAAAAGTACAAGAAAACACTTCGAAAGTGACGTTTCTGAAGAATTTTAACAGTTTTCTTGTATCTACGAACGCCAGAATGCATAAAATTGACCTAAACGTCTCCTTTTCCTATTCTGAGTCGATTCTGCATGCTTTAAGTGTGTTTGGTGGCTCAGAACCATCAAAAAACGTTGAAATATAGTTCAAATTCAATAAAAATCGACAAAAATACAGTTTCTAGCTAAAATTTGATGGTTTCGTTGCACTTTCCGAGCCCGTAGGGTATCTGATTGGCTTAAAAGTACAAGAAAACACTTCAAAAGTGACGTTTCTGAAGAATTTTAACAGTTTTCTTGTATCTACGAACGCCAGAATGCATAAAATTGACCTAAACGTCTCCTTTTCCTATTCTGAGTCGATTCTGCATGCTTTAAGTGTGTTTGGTGGCTCAGAACCATCAAAAAACGTTGAAATATAGTTCAAATTCAATAAAAATCGACAAAAATACAGTTTCTAGCTAAAATTTGATGGTTTCGTTGCACTTTCCGAGCCCGTTGGGTATCTGATTGGCTTAAAAGTACAAGAAAACACTTCAAAAGTGACGTTTCTGAAGAATTTTAACAGTTTTCTTGTATCTACGAACGCCAGAATGCATAAAATTGACCTAAACTTCTCCTTTTCCTATTCTGAGTCGATTCTGCATGCTTTAAGTGTGTTTGGTGGCTCAGAACCATCAAAAAACGTTGAAATATAGTTCAAATTCAATAAAAATCGACAAAAATACAGTTTCTAGCTAAAATTTGATGGTTTCGTTGCACTTTCCGAGCCCGTAGGGTATCTGATTGGCTTAAAAGTACAAGAAAACACTTCAAAAGTGACGTTTCTGAAGAATTTTAACAGTTTTCTTGTATCTACGAACGCCAGAATGCATAAAATTGACCTAAACGTCTCCTTTTCCTATTCTGAGTCGATTCTGCATGCTTTAAGTGTGTTTGGTGGCTCAGAACCATCAAAAAACGTTGAAATATAGTTCAAATTCAATAAAAATCGACAAAAATACAGTTTCTAGCTAAAATTTGATGGTTTCGTTGCACTTTCCGAGCCCGTAGGGTATCTGATTGGCTTAAAAGTACAAGAAAACACTTCAAAAGTGACGTTTCTGAAGAATTTTAACAGTTTTCTTGTATCTACGAACGCCAGAATGCATAAAATTGACCTAAACGTCTCCTTTTCCTATTCTGAGTCGATTCTGCATGCTTTAAGTGTGTTTGGTGGCTCAGAACCATCAAAAAACGTTGAAATATAGTTCAAATTCAATAAAAATCGACAAAAATACAGTTTCTAGCTAAAATTTGATGGTTTCGTTGCACTTTCCGAGCCCGTAGGGTATCTGATTGGCTTAAAAGTACAAGAAAACACTTCAAAAGTGACGTTTTTGAAGAATTTTAACAGTTTTCTTGTATCTACGAACGCCAGAATGCATAAAATTGACCTAAACGTCTCCTTTTCCTATTCTGAGTCGATTCTGCATGCTTTAAGTGTGTTTGGTGGCTCAGAACCATCAAAAAACTTTGAAATATAGTTCAAATTCAATAAAAATCGACAAAAATACAGTTTCTAGCTAAAATTTGATGGTTTCGTTGCACTTTCCGAGCCCGTAGGGTATCTGATTGGCTTAAAAGTACAAGAAAACACTTCAGAAGTGACGTTTCTGAAGAATTTTAACAGTTTTCTTGTATCTACGAACGCCAGAATGCATAAAATTGACCTAAACGTCTCCTTTTGCTATTCTGAGTCGATTCTGCATGCTTTAAGTGTGTTTGGTGGCTCAGAACCATCAAAAAACGTTGAAATATAGTTCAAATTCAATAAAAATCGACAAAAATACAGTTTCTAGCTAAAATTTGATGGTTTCGTTGCACTTTCCGAGCCCGTAGGGTATCTGATTGGCTTAAAAGTACAAGAAAACACTTCAAAAGTGACGTTTCTGAAGAATTTTAACAGTTTTCTTGTATCTACGAACGCCAGAATGCATAAAATTGACCTAAACGTCTCCTTTTCCTATTCTGAGTCGATTCTGCATGCTTTAAGTGTGTTTGGTGGCTCAGAACCATCAAAAAACGTTGAAATATAGTTCAAATTCAATAAAAATCGACAAAAATACAGTTTCTAGCTAAAATTTGATGGTTTCGTTGCACTTTCCGAGCCCGTAGGGTATCTGATTGGCTTAAAAGTACAAGAAAACACTTCAAAAGTGACGTTTCTGAAGAATTTTAACAGTTTTCTTGTATCTACGAACGCCAGAATGCATAAAATTGACCTAAACGTCTCCTTTTCCTATTCTGAGTCGATTCTGCATGCTTAAAGTGTGTTTGGTGGCTCAGAACCATCAAAAAACGTTGAAATATAGTTCAAATTCAATAAAAATCGACAAAAATACAGTTTCTAGCTAAAATTTGATGGTTTCGTTGCACTTTCCGAGCCCGTAGGGTATCTGATTGGCTTAAAAGTACAAGAAAACACTTCAAAAGTGACGTTTCTGAAGAATTTTAACAGTTTTCTTGTATCTACGAACGCCAGAATGCATAAAATTGACCTAAACGTCTCCTTTTCCTATTCTGAGTCGATTCTGCATGCTTTAAGTGTGTTTGGTGGCTCAGAACCATCAAAAAACGTTGAAATATAGTTCAAATTCAATAAAAATCGACAAAAATACAGTTTCTAGCTAAAATTTGATGGTTTCGTTGCACTTTCCGAGCCCGTAGGGTATCTGATTGGCTTAAAAGTACAAGAAAACACTTCAAAAGTGACGTTTCTGAAGAATTTTAACAGTTTTCTTGTATCTACGAACGCCAGAATGCATAAAATTGACCTAAACGTCTCCTTTTCCTATTCTGAGTCGATTCTGCATGCTTTAAGTGTGTTTGGTGGCTCAGAACCATCAAAAAACGTTGAAATATAGTTCAAATTCAATAAAAATCGACAAAAATACAGTTTCTAGCTAAAATTTGATGGTTTCGTTGCACTTTCCGAGCCCGTAGGGTATCTGATTGGCTTAAAAGTACAAGAAAACACTTCAAAAGTGACGTTTCTGAAGAATTTTAACAGTTTTCTTGTATCTACGAACGCCAGAATGCATAAAATTGACCTAAACGTCTCCTTTTCCTATTCTGAGTCGATTCTGCATGCTTTAAGTGTGTTTGGTGGCTCAGAACCATCAAAAAACGTTGAAATATAGTTCAAATTCAATAAAAATCGACAAAAATACAGTTTCTAGCTAAAATTTGATGGTTTCGTTGCACTTTCCGAGCCCGTAGGGTATCTGATTGGCTTAAAAGTACAAGAAAACACTTCAAAAGTGACGTTTCTGAAGAATTTTAACAGTTTTCTTGTATCTACGAACGCCAGAATGCATAAAATTGACCTAAACGTCTCCTTTTCCTATTCTGAGTCGATTCTGCATGCTTTAAGTGTGTTTGGTGGCTCAGAACCATCAAAAAACGTTGAAATATAGTTCAAATTCAATAAAAATCGACAAAAATACAGTTTCTAGCTAAAATTTGATGGTTTCGTTGCACTTTCCGAGCCCGTAGGGTATCTGATTGGATTAAAAGTACAAGAAAACACTTCAAAAGTGAAGTTTCTGAAGAATTTTAACAGTTTTCTTGTATCTACGAACGCCAGAATGCATAAAATTGACCTAAACGTCTCCTTTTCCTATTCTGAGTCGATTCTGCATGCTTTAAGTGTGTTTGGTAGCTCAGAACCATCAAAAAACGTTGAAATATAGTTCAAATTCAATAAAAATCGACAAAAATACAGTTTCTAGCTAAAATTTGATGGTTTCGTTGCACTTTCCGAGCCCGTAGGGTATCTGATTGGCTTAAAAGTACAAGAAAACACTTCAAAAGTGACGTTTCTGAAGAATTTTAACAGTTTTCTTGTATCTACGAACGCCAGAATGCATAAAATTGACCTAAACGTCTCCTTTTCTTATTCTGAGTCGATTCTGCATGCTTTAAGTGTGTTTGGTGGCTCAGAACCATCAAAAAACGTTGAAATATAGTTCAAATTCAATAAAAATCGACAAAAATACAGTTTCTAGCTAAAATCTGATGGTTTCGTTGCACTTTCCGAGCCCGTAGGGTATCTGATTGGCTTAAAAGTACAAGAAAACACTTCAAAAGTGACGTTTCTGAAGAATTTTAACAGTTTTCTTGTATCTACGAACGCCAGAATGCATAAAATTGACCTAAACGTCTCCTTTTCCTATTCTGAGTCGATTCTGCATGCTTTAAGTGTGTTTGGTGGCTCAGAACCATCAAAAAACGTTGAAATATAGTTCAAATTCAATAAAAATCGACAAAAATACAGTTTCTAGCTAAAATTTGATGGTTTCGTTGCACTTTCCGAGCCCGTTGGGTATCTGATTGGCTTAAAAGTACAAGAAAACACTTCAAAAGTGACGTTTCTGAAGAATTTTAACAGTTTTCTTGTATCTACGAACACCAGAATGCATAAAATTGACCTAAACGTCTCCTTTTCCTATTCTGAGTCGATTCTGCATGCTTTAAGTGTGTTTGGTGGCTCAGAACCATCAAAAAACGTTGAAATATAGTTCAAATTCAATAAAAATCGACAAAAATACAGTTTCTAGCTAAAATTTGATGGTTTCGTTGCACTTTCCGAGCCCGTAGGGTATCTGATTGGCTTAAAAGGACAAGAAAACACTTCAAAAGTGACGTTTCTGAAGAATTTTAACAGTTTTCTTGTATCTACGAACGCCAGAATGCATAAAATTGACCTAAACGTCACCTTTTCCTATTCTGAGTCGATTCTGCATGCTTTAAGTGTGTTTGGTGGCTCAGAACCATCAAAAAACGTTGAAATATAGTTCAAATTCAATAAAAATCGACAAAAATACAGTTTCTAGCTAAAATTTGATGGTTTCGTTGCACTTTCCGAGCCCGTAGGGTATCTGATTGGCTTAAAAGTACAAGAAAACACTTCAAAAGTGACGTTTCTGAAGAATTTTAACAGTTTTCTTGTATCTACGAACGCCAGAATGCATAAAATTGACCTAAACGTCTCCTTTTCCTATTCTGAGTCGATTCTGCATGCTTTAAGTGTGTTTGGTGGCTCAGAACCATCAAAAAACGTTGAAATATAGTTCAAATTCAATAAAAATCGACAAAAATACAGTTTCTAGCTAAAATTTGATGGTTTCGTTGCACTTTCCGAGCCCGTTGGGTATCTGATTGGCTTAAAAGTACAAGAAAACACTTCAAAAGTGACGTTTCTGAAGAATTTTAACAGTTTTCTTGTATCTACGAACGCCAGAATGCATAAAATTGACCTAAACGTCTCCTTTTCCTATTCTGAGTCGATTCTGCATGCTTTAAGTGTGTTTGGTGGCTCAGAACCATCAAAAAACGTTGAAATATAGTTCAAATTCAATAAAAATCGACAAAAATACAGTTTCTAGCTAAAATTTGATGGTTTCGTTGCACTTTCCGAGCCCGTTGGGTATCTGATTGGCTTAAAAGTACAAGAAAACACTTCAAAAGTGACGTTTCTGAAGAATTTTAACAGTTTTCTTGTATCTACGAACGCCAGAATGCATAAAATTGACCTAAACGTCTCCTTTTCCTATTCTGAGTCGATTCTGCATGCTTTAAGTGTGTTTGGTGGCTCAGAACCATCAAAAAACGTTGAAATATAGTTCAAATTCAATAAAAATCGACAAAAATACAGTTTCTAGCTAAAATTTGATGGTTTCGTTGCACTTTCCGAGCCCGTTGGGTATCTGATTGGCTTAAAAGTACAAGAAAACACTTCAAAAGTGACGTTTCTGAAGAATTTTAACAGTTTTCTTGTATCTACGAACGCCAGAATGCATAAAATTGACCTAAACGTCTCCTTTTCCTATTCTGAGTCGATTCTGCATGCTTTAAGTGTGTTTGGTGGCTCAGAACCATCAAAAAACGTTGAAATATAGTTCAAATTCAATAAAAATCGACAAAAATACAGTTTCTAGCTAAAATTTGATGGTTTCGTTGCACTTTCCGAGCCCGTAGGGTATCTGATTGGCTTAAAAGTACAAGAAAACACTTCAAAAGTGACGTTTCTGAAGAATTTTAACAGTTTTCTTGTATCTACGAACGCCAGAATGCATAAAATTGACCTAAACGTCTCCTTTTCTTATTCTGAGTCGATTCTGCATGCTTTAAGTGTGTTTGGTGGCTCAGAACCATCAAAAAACGTTGAAATATAGTTCAAATTCAATAAAAATCGACAAAAATACAGTTTCTAGCTAAAATTTGATGGTTTCGTTGCACTTTCCGAGCCCGTAGGGTATCTGATTGGCTTAAAAGTACAATAAAACACTTCAAAAGTGATTTTTCTGAAGAATTTTAACAGTTTTCTTGTATCTACGAACGCCAGAATGCATAAAATTGACCTAAACGTCTCCTTTTCCTATTCTGAGTCGATTCTGCATGCTTTAAGTGTGTTTGGTGGCTCAGAACCATCAAAAAACGTTGAAATATAGTTCAAATTCAATAAAAATCGACAAAAATACAGTTTCTAGCTAAAATTTGATGGTTTCGTTGCACTTTCCGAGCCCGTTGGGTATCTGATTGGCTTAAAAGTACAAGAAAACACTTCAAAAGTGACGTTTCTGAAGAATTTTAACAGTTTTCTTGTATCTACGAACACCAGAATGCATAAAATTGACCTAAACGTCTCCTTTTCCTATTCTGAGTCGATTCTGCATGCTTTAAGTGTGTTTGGTGGCTCAGAACCATCAAAAAACGTTGAAATATAGTTCAAATTCAATAAAAATCGACAAAAATACAGCTTCTAGCTAAAATTTGATGGTTTCGTTGCACTTTCCGAGCCCGTAGGGTATCTGATTGGCTTAAAAGGACAAGAAAACACTTCAAAAGTGACGTTTCTGAAGAATTTTAACAGTTTTCTTGTATCTACGAACGCCAGAATGCATAAAATTGACCTAAACGTCTCCTTTTCCTATTCTGAGTCGATTCTGCATGCTTTAAGTGTGTTTGGTGGCTCAGAACCATCAAAAAACGTTGAAATATAGTTCAAATTCAATAAAAATCGACAAAAATACAGTTTCTAGCTAAAATTTGATGGTTTCGTTGCACTTTCCGAGCCCGTAGGGTATCTGATTGGCTTAAAAGTACAAGAAAACACTTCAAAAGTGACGTTTCTGAAGAATTTTAACAGTTTTCTTGTATCTACGAACACCAGAATGCATAAAATTGACCTAAACGTCTCCTTTTCCTATTCTGAGTCGATTCTGCATGCTTTAAGTGTGTTTGGTGGCTCAGAACCATCAAAAAACGTTGAAATATAGTTCAAATTCAATAAAAATCGACAAAAATACAGCTTCTAGCTAAAATTTGATGGTTTCGTTGCACTTTCCGAGCCCGTAGGGTATCTGATTGGCTTAAAAGGACAAGAAAACACTTCAAAAGTGACGTTTCTGAAGAATTTTAACAGTTTTCTTGTATCTACGAACGCCAGAATGCATAAAATTGACCTAAACGTCTCCTTTTCCTATTTTGAGTCGATTCTGCATGCTTTAAGTGTGTTTGGTGGCTCAGAACCATCAAAAAACGTTGAAATATAGTTCAAATTCAATAAAAATCGACAAAAATACAGTTTCTAGCTAAAATTTGATGGTTTCGTTGCACTTTCCGAGCCCGTAGGGTATCTGATTGGCTTAAAAGTACAAGAAAACACTTCAAAAGTGACGTTTCTGAAGAATTTTAACAGTTTTCTTGTATCTACGAACGCCAGAATGCATAAAATTGACCTAAACGTCTCCTTTTCCTATTCTGAGTCGATTCTGCATGCTTTAAGTGTGTTTGGTGGTTCAGAACCATCAAAAAACGTTGAAATATAGTTCAAATTCAATAAAAATCGACAAAAATACAGTTTCTAGCTAAAATTTGATGGTTTCGTTGCACTTTCCGAGCCCGTAGGGTATCTGATTGGCTTAAAAGTACAAGAAAACACTTCAAAAGTGACGTTTCTGAAGAATTTTAACAGTTTTCTTGTATCTACGAACGCCAGAATGCATAAAATTGACCTAAACGTCTCCTTTTCCTATTCTGAGTCGATTCTGCATGCTTTAAGTGTGTTTGGTGGCTCAGAACCATCAAAAAACGTTGAAATATAGTTCAAATTCAATAAAAATCGACAAAAATACAGTTTCTAGCTAAAATTTGATGGTTTCGTTGCACTTTCCGAGCCCGTTGGGTATCTGATTGGCTTAAAAGTACAAGAAAACACTTCAAAAGTGACGTTTCTGAAGAATTTTAACAGTTTTCTTGTATCTACGAACGCCAGAATGCATAAAATTGACCTAAACGTCTCCTTTTCCTATTCTGAGTCGATTCTGCATGCTTTAAGTGTGTTTGGTGGCTCAGAACCATCAAAAAACGTTGAAATGTAGTTCAAATTCAATAAAAATCGACAAAAATACAGCTTCTAGCTAAAATTTGATGGTTTCGTTGCACTTTCCGAGCCCGTTGGGTATCTGATTGGCTTAAAAGTACAAGAAAACACTTCAAAAGTGACGTTTCTGAAGAATTTTAACAGTTTTCTTGTATCTACGAACGCCAGAATGCATAAAATTGACCTAAACGTCTCCTTTTCCTATTCTGAGTCGATTCTGCATGCTTTAAGTGTGTTTGGTGGCTCAGAACCATCAAAAAACGTTGAAATATAGTTCAAATTCAATAAAAATCGACAAAAATACAGTTTCTAGCTAAAATTTGATGGTTTCGTTGCACTTTCCGAGCCCGTAGGGTATCTGATTGGCTTAAAAGTACAAGAAAACACTTCAAAAGTGACGTTTCTGAAGAATTTTAACAGTTTTCTTGTATCCACGAACGCCAGAATGCATAAAATTGACCTAAACGTCTCCTTTTCCTATTCTGAGTCGATTCTGCATGCTTTAAGTGTGTTTGGTGGCTCAGAACCATCAAAAAACGTTGAAATATAGTTCAAATTCAATAAAAATCGACAAAAATACAGTTTCTAGCTAAAATTTGATGGTTTCGTTGCACTTTCCGAGCCCGTAGGGTATCTGATTGGCTTAAAAGTACAAGAAAACACTTCAAAAGTGACGTTTCTGAAGAATTTTAACAGTTTTCTTGTATCTACGAACGCCAGAATGCATAAAATTGACCTAAACGTCTCCTTTTCCTATTCTGAGTCGATTCTGCATGCTTTAAGTGTGTTTGGTGGCTCAGAACCATCAAAAAACGTTGAAATATAGTTCAAATTCAATAAAAATCGACAAAAATACAGTTTCTAGCTAAAATTTGATGGTTTCGTTGCACTTTCCGAGCCCGTAGGGTATCTGATTGGCTTAAAAGTACAAGAAAACACTTCAAATGTGACGTTTCTGAAGAATTTTAACAGTTTTCTTGTATCTACGAACGCCAGAATGCATAAAATTGACCTAAACGTCTCCTTTTCCTATTCTGAGTCGATTCTGCATGCTTTAAGTGTGTTTGGTGGCTCAGAACCATCAAAAAACGTTGAAATATAGTTCAAATTCAATAAAAATCGACAAAAATACAGTTTCTAGCTAAAATTTGATGGTTTCGTTGCACTTTCCGAGCCCGTTGGGTATCTGATTGGCTTAAAAGTACAAGAAAACACTTCAAAAGTGACGTTTCTGAAGAATTTTAACAGTTTTCTTGTATCTACGAACGCCAGAATGCATAAAATTGACCTAAACGTCTCCTTTTCCTATTCTGAGTCGATTCTGCATGCTTTAAGTGTGTTTGGTGGCTCAGAACCGTCAAAAAACGTTGAAATATAGTTCAAATTCAATAAAAATCGACAAAAATACAGTTTCTAGCTAAAATTTGATGGTTTCGTTGCACTTTCCGAGCCCGTTGGGTATCTGATTGGCTTAAAAGTACAAGAAAACACTTCAAAAGTGACGTTTCTGAAGAATTTTAACAGTTTTCTTGTATCTACGAACACCAGAATGCATAAAATTGACCTAAACGTCTCCTTTTCCTATTCTGAGTCGATTCTGCATGCTTTAAGTGTGTTTGGTGGCTCAGAACCATCAAAAAACGTTGAAATATAGTTCAAATTCAATAAAAATCGACAAAAATACAGCTTCTAGCTAAAATTTGATGGTTTCGTTGCACTTTCCGAGCCCGTAGGGTATCTGATTGGCTTAAAAGGACAAGAAAACACTTCAAAAGTGACGTTTCTGAAGAATTTTAACAGTTTTCTTGTATCTACGAACGCCAGAATGCATAAAATTGACCTAAACGTCTCCTTTTCCTATTCTGAGTCGATTCTGCATGCTTTAAGTGTGTTTGGTGGCTCAGAACCATCAAAAAACGTTGAAATATAGTTCAAATTCAATAAAAATCGACAAAAATACAGTTTCTAGCTAAAATTTTATGGTTTCGTTGCACTTTCCGAGCCCGTAGGGTATCTGATTGGCTTAAAAGTACAAGAAAACACTTCAAAAGTGACGTTTCTGAAGAATTTTAACAGTTTTCTTGGATCTACGAACGCCAGAATGCATAAAATTGACCTAAACGTCTCCTTTTCCTATTCTGAGTCGATTCTGCATGCTTTAAGTGTGTTTGGTGGTTCAGAACCATCAAAAAACGTTGAAATATAGTTCAAATTCAATAAAAATCGACAAAAATACAGTTTCTAGCTAAAATTTGATGGTTTCGTTGCACTTTCCGAGCCCGTAGGGTATCTGATTGGCTTAAAAGTACAAGAAAACACTTCAAAAGTGACGTTTCTGAAGAATTTTAACAGTTTTCTTGTATCTACGAACGCCAGAATGCATAAAATTGACCTAAACGTCTCCTTTTCCTATTCTGAGTCGATTCTGCATGCTTTAAGTGTGTTTGGTGGCTCAGAACCATCAAAAAACGTTGAAATATAGTTCAAATTCAATAAAAATCGACAAAAATACAGTTTCTAGCTAAAATTTGATGGTTTCGTTGCACTTTCCGAGCCCGTTGGGTATCTGATTGGCTTAAAAGTACAAGAAAACACTTCAAAAGTGACGTTTCTGAAGAATTTTAACAGTTTTCTTGTATCTACGAACGCCAGAATGCATAAAATTGACCTAAACGTCTCCTTTTCCTATTCTGAGTCGATTCTGCATGCTTTAAGTGTGTTTGGTGGCTCAGAACCATCAAAAAACGTTGAAATATAGTTCAAATTCAATAAAAATCGACAAAAATACAGCTTCTAGCTAAAATTTGATGGTTTCGTTGCACTTTCCGAGCCCGTAGGGTATCTGATTGGCTTAAAAGTACAAGAAAACACTTCAAAAGTGACGTTTCTGAAGAATTTTAACAGTTTTCTTGTATCTACGAACGCCAGAATGCATAAAATTGACCTAAACGTCTCCTTTTCCTATTCTGAGTCGATTCTGCATGCTTTAAGTGTGTTTGGTGGCTCAGAACCATCAAAAAACGTTGAAATATAGTTCAAATTCAATAAAAATCGACAAAAATACAGTTTCTAGCTAAAATTTGATGGTTTCGTTGCACTTTCCGAGCCCGTAGGGTATCTGATTGGCTTAAAAGTACAAGAAAACACTTCAAAAGTGACGTTTCTGAAGAATTTTAACAGTTTTCTTGTATCCACGAACGCCAGAATGCATAAAATTGACCTAAACGTCTCCTTTTCCTATTCTGAGTCGATTCTGCATGCTTTAAGTGTGTTTGGTGGCTCAGAACCATCAAAAAACGTTGAAATATAGTTCAAATTCAATAAAAATCGACAAAAATACAGTTTCTAGCTAAAATTTGATGGTTTCGTTGCACTTTCCGAGCCCGTTGGGTATCTGATTGGCTTAAAAGTACAAGAAAACACTTCAAAAGTGACGTTTCTGAAGAATTTTAACAGTTTTCTTGTATCTACGAACGCCAGAATGCATAAAATTGACCTAAACGTCTCCTTTTCCTATTCTGAGTCGATTCTGCATGCTTTAAGTGTGTTTGGTGGCTCAGAACCATCAAAAAACGTTGAAATATAGTTCAAATTCAATAAAAATCGACAAAAATACAGTTTCTAGCTAAAATTTGATGGTTTCGTTGCACTTTCCGAGCCCGTAGGGTATCTGATTGGCTTAAAAGTACAAGAAAACACTTTAAAAGTGACGTTTCTGAAGAATTTTAACAGTTTTCTTGTATCTACGAACGCCAGAATGCATAAAATTGACCTAAACGTCTCCTTTTCCTATTCTGAGTCGATTCTGCATGCTTTAAGTGTGTTTGGTGGCTCAGAACCATCAAAAAACGTTGAAATATAGTTCAAATTCAATAAAAATCGACAAAAATACAGTTTCTAGCTAAAATTTGATGGTTTCGTTGCACTTTCCGAGCCCGTTGGGTATCTGATTGGCTTAAAAGTACAAGAAAACACTTCAAAAGTGACGTTTCTGAAGAATTTTAACAGTTTTCTTGTATCTACGAACGCCAGAATGCATAAAATTGACCTAAACGTCTCCTTTTCCTATTCTGAGTCGATTCTGCATGCTTTAAGTGTGTTTGGTGGCTCAGAACCATCAAAAAACGTTGAAATATAGTTCAAATTCAATAAAAATCGACAAAAATACAGTTTCTAGCTAAAATTTGATGGTTTCGTTGCACTTTCCGAGCCCGTAGGGTATCTGATTGGCTTAAAAGTACAAGAAAACACTTCAAAAGTGACGTTTCTGAAGAATTTTAACAGTTTTCTTGTATCTACGAACGCCAGAATGCATAAAATTGACCTAAACGTCTCCTTTTCCTATTCTGAGTCGATTCTGCATGCTTTAAGTGTGTTTGGTGGCTCAGAACCATCAAAAAACGTTGAAATATAGTTCAAATTCAATAAAAATCGACAAAAATACAGTTTCTAGCTAAAATTTGATGGTTTCGTTGCACTTTCCGAGCCCGTAGGGTATCTGATTGGCTTAAAAGTACAAGAAAACACTTCAAAAGTGACGTTTCTGAAGAATTTTAACAGTTTTCTTGTATCTACGAACGCCAGAATGCATAAAATTGACCTAAACGTCTCCTTTTCCTATTCTGAGTCGATTCTGCATGCTTTAAGTGTGTTTGGTGGCTCAGAACCATCAAAAAACGTTGAAATATAGTTCAAATTCAATAAAAATCGACAAAAAACAGTTTCTAGCTAAAATTTGATGGTTTCGTTGCACTTTCCGAGCCCGTAGGGTATCTGATTGGCTTAAAAGTACAAGAAAACACTTCAAAAGTGACGTTTCTGAAGAATTTTAACAGTTTTCTTGTATCTACGAACGCCAGAATGCATAAAATTGACCTAAACGTCTCCTTTTCCTATTCTGAGTCGATTCTGCATGCTTTAAGTGTGTTTGGTGGCTCAGAACCATCAAAAAACGTTGAAATATAGTTCAAATTCAATAAAAATCGACAAAAATACAGTTTCTAGCTAAAATTTGATGGTTTCGTTGCACTTTCCGAGCCCGTAGGGTATCTGATTGGCTTAAAAGTACAAGAAAACACTTCAAAAGTGACGTTTCTGAAGAATTTTAACAGTTTTCTTGTATCTACGAACGCCAGAATGCATAAAATTGACCTAAACGTCTCCTTTTCCTATTCTGAGTCGATTCTGCATGCTTTAAGTGTGTTTGGTGGCTCAGAACCATCAAAAAACGTTGAAATATAGTTCAAATTCAATAAAAATCGACAAAAATACAGTTTCTAGCTAAAATTTAATGGTTTCGTTGCACTTTCCGAGCCCGTAGGGTATCTGATTGGCTTAAAAGTACAAGAAAACACTTCAAAAGTGACGTTTCTGAAGAATTTTAACAGTTTTCTTGTATCTACGAACGCCAGAATGCATAAAATTGACCTAAACGTCTCCTTTTCCTATTCTGAGTCGATTCTGCATGCTTTAAGTGTGTTTGGTGGCTCAGAACCATCAAAAAACGTTGAAATATAGTTCAAATTCAATAAAAATCGACAAAAATACAGTTTCTAGCTAAAATTTGATGGTTTCGTTGCACTTTCCGAGCCCGTAGGGTATCTGATTGGCTTAAAAGTACAAGAAAACACTTCAAAAGTGACGTTTCTGAAGAATTTTAACAGTTTTCTTGTATCTACGAACGCCAGAATGCATAAAATTGACCTAAACGTCTCCTTTTCCTATTCTGAGTCGATTCTGCATGCTTTAAGTGTGTTTGGTGGCTCAGAACCATCAAAAAACGTTGAAATATAGTTCAAATTCAATAAAAATCGACAAAAATACAGTTTCTAGCTAAAATTTGATGGTTTCGTTGCACTTTCCGAGCCCGTTGGGTATCTGATTGGCTTAAAAGTACAAGAAAACACTTCAAAAGTGACGTTTCTGAAGAATTTTAACAGTTTTCTTGTATCTACGAACGCCAGAATGCATAAAATTGACCTAAACGTCTTCTTTTCCTATTCTGAGTCGATTCTGCATGCTTTAAGTGTGTTTGGTGGCTCAGAACCATCAAAAAACGTTGAAATATAGTTCAAATTCAATAAAAATCGACAAAAATACAGTTTCTAGCTAAAATTTGATGGTTTCGTTGCACTTTCCGAGCCCGTAGGGTATCTGATTGGCTTAAAAGTACAAGAAAACACTTCAAAAGTGACGTTTCTGAAGAATTTTAACAGTTTTCTTGTATCTACGAACGCCAGAATGCATAAAATTGACCTAAACGTCTCCTTTTCCTATTCTGAGTCGATTCTGCATGCTTTAAGTGTGTTTGGTGGCTCAGAACCATCAAAAAACGTTGAAATATAGTTCAAATTCAATAAAAATCGACAAAAATACAGTTTCTAGCTAAAATTTGATGGTTTCGTTGCACTTTCCGAGCCCGTAGGGTATCTGATTGGCTTAAAAGTACAAGAAAACACTTCAAAAGTGACGTTTCTGAAGAATTTTAACAGTTTTCTTGTATCTACGAACGCCAGAATGCATAAAATTGACCTAAACGTCTCCTTTTCCTATTCTGAGTCGATTCTGCATGCTTTAAGTGTGTTTGGTGGCTCAGAACCATCAAAAAACGTTGAAATATAGTTCAAATTCAATAAAAATCGACAAAAATACAGTTTCTAGCTAAAATTTGATGGTTTCGTTGCACTTTCCGAGCCCGTCGGGTATCTGATTGGCTTAAAAGTACAAGAAAACACTTCAAAAGTGACTTTTCTGAAGAATTTTAACAGTTTTCTTGTATCTACGAACGCCAGAATGCATAAAATTTACCTAAACGTCTCCTTTTCCTATTCTGAGTCGATTCTGCATGCTTTAAGTGTGTTTGGTGGCTCAGAACCATCAAAAAACGTTGAAATATAGTTCAAATTCAATAAAAATCGACAAAAATACAGTTTCTAGCTAAAATTTGATGGTTTCGTTGCACTTTCCGAGCCCGTAGGGTATCTGATTGGCTTAAAAGTACAAGAAAACACTTCAAAAGTGACGTTTCTGAAGAATTTTAACAGTTTTCTTGTATCTACGAACGCCAGAATGCATAAAATTGACCTAAACGTCTCCTTTTCCTATTCTGAGTCGATTCTGCATGCTTTAAGTGTGTTTGGTGGCTCAGAACCATCAAAAAACGTTGAAATATAGTTCAAATTCAATAAAAATCGACAAAAATACAGTTTCTAGCTAAAATTTGATGGTTTCGTTGCACTTTCCGAGCCCGTAGGGTATCTGATTGGCTTAAAAGTACAAGAAAACACTTCAAAAGTGACGTTTCTGAAGAATTTTAACAGTTTTCTTGTATCTACGAACGCCAGAATGCATTAAATTGACCTAAACGTTTCCTTTTCCTATTCTGAGTCGATTCTGCATGCTTTAAGTGTGTTTGGTGGCTCAGAACCATCAAAAAACGTTGAAATATAGTTCAAATTCAATAAAAATCGACAAAAATACAGTTTCTAGATAAAATTTGATGGTTTCGTTGCACTTTCCGAGACCGTAGGGTATCTGATTGGCTTAAAAGTACAAGAAAACACTTCAAAAGTGACGTTTCTGAAGAATTTTAACAGTTTTCTTGTATCTACGAACGCCAGAATGCATAAAATTGACCTAAACGTCTCCTTTTCCTATTCTGAGTCGATTCTGCATGCTTTAAGTGTGTTTGGTGGCTCAGAACCATCAAAAAACGTTGAAATATAGTTCAAATTCAATAAAAATCGACAAAAATACAGTTTCTAGCTAAAATTTGATGGTTTCGTTGCACTTTCCGAGCCCGTAGGGTATCTGATTGGCTTAAAAGTACAAGAAAACATTTCAAAAGTGACGTTTCTGAAGAATTTTAACAGTTTTCTTGTATCTACGAACGCCAGAATGCATAAAATTGACCTAAACGTCTCCTTTTCCTATTCTGAGTCGATTCTGCATGCTTTAAGTGTGTTTGGTGGCGCAGAACCATCAAAAAACGTTGAAATATAGTTCAAATTCAATAAAAATCGACAAAAATACAGTTTCTAGCTAAAATTTGATGGTTTCGTTGCACTTTCCGAGCCCGTAGGGTATCTGATTGGCTTAAAAGTACAAGAAAACACTTCAAAAGTGACGTTTCTGAAGAATTTTAACAGTTTTCTTGTATCTACGAACGCCAGAATGCATAAAATTGACCTAAACGTCTCCTTTTCCTATTCTGAATCGATTCTGCATGCTTTAAGTGTGTTTGGTGGCTCAGAACCATCAAAAAACGTTGAAATATAGTTCAAATTCAATAAAAATCGACAAAAATACAGTTTCTAGCTAAAATTTGATGGTTTCGTTGCACTTTCCGAGCCCGTAGGGTATCTGATTGGCTTAAAAGTACAAGAAAACACTTCAAAAGTGACGTTTCTGAAGAATTTTAACAGTTTTCTTG
Source organism: Zophobas morio (assembly GCF_036711695.1). Lineage (NCBI taxonomy): Eukaryota > Metazoa > Arthropoda > Insecta > Coleoptera > Tenebrionidae > Zophobas > Zophobas morio. The sequence goes on along the minus strand of NW_026973106.1, from coordinate 180,804 downwards.
TATCTACGAACGCCAGAATGCATAAAATTGACCTAAACGTCTCCTTTTCCTATTCTGAGTCGATTCTGCATGCTTTAAGTGTGTTTGGTGGCTCAGAACCATCAAAAAACGTTGAAATATAGTTCAAATTCAATAAAAATCGACAAAAATACAGTTTCTAGCTAAAATTTGATGGTTTCGTTGCACTTTCCGAGCCCGTAGGGTATCTGATTGGCTTAAAAGTACAAGAAAACACTTCAAAAGTGACGTTTCTGAAGAATTTTAACAGTTTTCTTGTATCTACGAACGCCAGAATGCATAAAATTGACCTAAACGTCTCCTTTTCCTATTCTGAATCGATTCTGCATGCTTTAAGTGTGTTTGGTGGCTCAGAACCATCAAAAAACGTTGAAATATAGTTCAAATTCAATAAAAATCGACAAAAATACAGTTTCTAGCTAAAATTTGATGGTTTCGTTGCACTTTCCGAGCCCGTAGGGTATCTGATTGGCTTAAAAGTACAAGAAAACACTTCAAAAGTGACGTTTCTGAAGAATTTTAACAGTTTTCTTGTATCTACGAACGCCAGAATGCATAAAATTGACCTAAACGTCTCCTTTTCCTATTCTGAGTCGATTCTGCATGCTTTAAGTGTGTTTGGTGGCTCAGAACCATCAAAAAACGTTGAAATATAGTTCAAATTCAATAAAAATCGACAAAAATACAGTTTCTAGCTAAAATTTGATGGTTTCGTTGCACTTTCCGAGCCCGTAGGGTATCTGATTGGCTTAAAAGTACAAGAAAACACTTCAAAAGTGACGTTTCTGAAGAATTTTAACAGTTTTCTTGTATCTACGAACGCCAGAATGCATAAAATTGACCTAAACGTCTCCTTTTCCTATTCTGAGTCGATTCTGCATGCTTTAAGTGTGTTTGGTGGCTCAGAACCATCAAAAAACGTTGAAATATAGTTCAAATTCAATAAAAATCGACAAAAATACAGTTTCTAGCTAAAATTTGATGGTTTCGTTGCACTTTCCGAGCCCGTAGGGTATCTGATTGGCTTAAAAGTACAAGAAAACACTTCAAAAGTGACGTTTCTGAAGAATTTTAACAGTTTTCTTGTATCTACGAACGCCAGAATGCATAAAATTGACCTAAACGTCTCCTTTTCCTATTCTGAGTCGATTCTGCATGCTTTAAGTGTGTTTGGTGGCTCAGAACCATCAAAAAACGTTGAAATATAGTTCAAATTCAATAAAAATCGACAAAAATACAGTTTCTAGCTAAAATTTGATGGTTTCGTTGCACTTTCCGAGCCCGTAGGGTATCTGATTGGCTTAAAAGTACAAGAAAACACTTCAAAAGTGACGTTTCTGAAGAATTTTAACAGTTTTTTTGTATCTACGAACGCCAGAATGCATAAAATTGACCTAAACGTCTCCTTTTCCTATTCTGAGTCGATTCTGCATGCTTTAAGTGTGTTTGGTGGCTCAGAACCATCAAAAAACGTTGAAATATAGTTCAAATTCAATAAAAATCGACAAAAATACAGTTTCTAGCTAAAATTTGATGGTTTCGTTGCACTTTCCGAGCCCGTTGGGTATCTGATTGGCTTAAAAGTACAAGAAAACACTTCAAAAGTGACGTTTCTGAAGAATTTTAACAGTTTTCTTGTATCTACGAACGCCAGAATGCATAAAATTGACCTAAACGTCTCCTTTTCCTATTCTGAGTCGATTCTGCATGCTTTAAGTGTGTTTGGTGGCTCAGAACCATCAAAAAACGTTGAAATATAGTTCAAATTCAATAAAAATCGACAAAAATACAGTTTCTAGCTAAAATTTGATGGTTTCGTTGCACTTTCCGAGCCCGTAGGGTATCTGATTGGCTTAAAAGTACAAGAAAACACTTCAAAAGTGACGTTTCTGAAGAATTTTAACAGTTTTCTTGTATCTACGAACGCCAGAATGCATAAAATTGACCTAAACGTCTCCTTTTCCTATTCTGAATCGATTCTGCATGCTTTAAGTGTGTTTGGTGGCTCAGAACCATCAAAAAACGTTGAAATACAGTTCAAATTCAATAAAAATCGACAAAAATACAGTTTCTAGCTAAAATTTGATGGTTTCGTTGCACTTTCCGAGCCCGTAGGGTATCTGATTGGCTTAAAAGTACAAGAAAACACTTCAAAAGTGACGTTTCTGAAGAATTTTAACAGTTTTCTTGTATCTACGAACGCCAGAATGCATAAAATTGACCTAAACGTCTCCTTTTCCTATTCTGAGTCGATTCTGCATGCTTTAAGTGTGTTTGGTGGCTCAGAACCATCAAAAAACGTTGAAATATAGTTCAAATTCAATAAAAATCGACAAAAATACAGTTTCTAGCTAAAATTTGATGGTTTCGTTGCACTTTCCGAGCCCGTAGGGTATCTGATTGGCTTAAAAGTACAAGAAAACACTTCAAAAGTGACGTTTCTGAAGAATTTTAACAGTTTTCTTGTATCTACGAACGCCAGAATGCATAAAATTGACCTAAACGTCTCCTTTTCCTATTCTGAGTCGATTCTGCATGCTTTAAGTGTGTTTGGTGGCTCAGAACCATCAAAAAACGTTGAAATATAGTTCAAATTCAATAAAAATCGACAAAAATACAGTTTCTAGCTAAAATTTGATGGTTTCGTTGCACTTTCCGAGCCCGTAGGGTATCTGATTGGCTTAAAAGTACAAGAAAACACTTCAAAAGTGACGTTTCTGAAGAATTTTAACAGTTTTCTTGTATCTACGAACGCCAGAATGCATAAAATTGACCTAAACGTCTCCTTTTCCTATTCTGAGTCGATTCTGCATGCTTTAAGTGTGTTTGGTGGCTCAGAACCATCAAAAAACGTTGAAATATAGTTCAAATTCAATAAAAATCGACAAAAATACAGTTTCTAGCTAAAATTTGATGGTTTCGTTGCACTTTCCGAGCCCGTAGGGTATCTGATTGGCTTAAAAGTACAAGAAAACACTTCAAAAGTGACGTTTCTGAAGAATTTTAACAGTTTTTTTGTATCTACGAACGCCAGAATGCATAAAATTGACCTAAACGTCTCCTTTTCCTATTCTGAGTCGATTCTGCATGCTTTAAGTGTGTTTGGTGGCTCAGAACCATCAAAAAACGTTGAAATATAGTTCAAATTCAATAAAAATCGACAAAAATACAGTTTCTAGCTAAAATTTGATGGTTTCGTTGCACTTTCCGAGCCCGTAGGGTATCTGATTGGCTTAAAAGTACAAGAAAACACTTCAAAAGTGACGTTTCTGAAGAATTTTAACAGTTTTCTTGTATCTACGAACGCCAGAATGCATAAAATTGACCTAAACGTCTCCTTTTCCTATTCTGAGTCGATTCTGCATGCTTTAAGTGTGTTTGGTGGCTCAGAACCATCAAAAAACGTTGAAATATAGTTCAAATTCAATAAAAATCGACAAAAATACAGTTTCTAGCTAAAATTTGATGGTTTCGTTGCACTTTCCGAGCCCGGAGGGTATCTGATTGGCTTAAAAGTACAAGAAAACACTTCAAAAGTGACGTTTATGAAGAATTTTAACAGTTTTCTTGTATCTACGAACGCCAGAATGCATAAAATTGACCTAAACGTCTCCTTTTCCTATTCTGAGTCGATTCTGCATGCTTTAAGTGTGTTTGGTGGCTCAGAACCATCAAAAAACGTTGAAAGATAGTTCAAATTCAATAAAAATCGACAAAAATACAGTTTCTAGCTAAAATTTGATGGTTTCGTTGCACTTTCCGAGCCCGTAGGGTATCTGATTGGCTTAAAAGTACAAGAAAACACTTCAAAAGTGACGTTTCTGAAGAATTTTAACAGTTTTCTTGTATCTACAAACGCCAGAATGCATAAAATTGACCTAAACGTCTCCTTTTCCTATTCTGAGTCGATTCTGCATGCTTTAAGTGTGTTTGGTGGCTCAGAACCATCAAAAAACGTTGAAATATAGTTCAAATTCAATAAAAATCGACAAAAATACAGTTTCTAGCTAAAATTTGATGGTTTCGTTGCACTTTCCGAGCCCGTAGGGTATCTGATTGGCTTAAAAGTACAAGAAAACACTTCAAAAGTGACGTTTCTGAAGAATTTTAACAGTTTTCTTATATCTACGAACGCCAGAATGCATAAAATTGACCTAAACGTCTCCTTTTCCTATTCTGAGTCGATTCTGCATGCTTTAAGTGTGTTTGGTGGCTCAGAACCATCAAAAAACGTTGAAATATAGTTCAAATTCAATAAAAATCGACAAAAATACAGTTTCTAGCTAAGATTTGATGGTTTCGTTGCACTTTCCGAGCCCGTAGGGTATCTGATTGGCTTAAAAGTACAAGAAAACACTTCAAAAGTGACGTTTCTGAAGAATTTTAACAGTTTTCTTGTATCTACGAACGCCAGAATGCATAAAATTGACCTAAACGTCTCCTTTTCCTCTTCTGAGTTGATTCTGCATGCTTTAAGTGTGTTTGGTGGCTCAGAACCATCAAAAAACGTTGAAATATAGTTCAAATTCAATAAAAATCGACAAAAATACAGTTTCTAGCTAAAATTTGATGGTTTCGTTGCACTTTCCGAGCCCGTAGGGTATCTGATTGGCTTAAAAGTACAAGAAAACACTTCAAAAGTGACGTTTCTGAAGAATTTTAACAGTTTTCTTGTATCTACGAACGCCAGAATGCATAAAATTGACCTAAACGTCTCCTTTTCCTATTCTGAGTCGATTCTGCATGCTTTAAGTGTGTTTGGTGGCTCAGAACCATCAAAAAACGTTGAAATATAGTTCAAATTCAATAAAAATCGACAAAAATACAGTTTCTAGCTAAAATTTGATGGTTTCGTTGCACTTTCCGAGCCCGTAGGGTATCTGATTGGCTTAAAAGTACAAGAAAACACTTCAAAAGTGACGTTTCTGAAGAATTTTAACAGTTTTCTTGTATCTACGAACGCCAGAATGCATAAAATTGACCTAAACGTCTCCTTTTCCTATTCTGAATCGATTCTGCATGCTTTAAGTGTGTTTGGTGGCTCAGAACCATCAAAAAACGTTGAAATATAGTTCAAATTCAATAAAAATCGACAAAAATACAGTTTCTAGCTAAAATTTGAGGGTTTCGTTGCACTTTCCGAGCCCGTAGGGTATCTGATTGGCTTAAAAGTACAAGAAAACACTTCAAAAGTGACGTTTCTGAAGAATTTTAACAGTTTTCTTGTATCTACGAACGCCAGAATGCATAAAATTGACCTAAACGTCTCCTTTTCCTATTCTGAGTCGATTCTGCATGCTTTAAGTGTGTTTGGTGGCTCAGAACCATCAAAAAACGTTGAAATATAGTTCAAATTCAATAAAAATCGACAAAAATACAGTTTCTAGCTAAAATTTGATGGTTTCGTTGCACTTTCCGAGCCCGTAGGGTATCTGATTGGCTTAAAAGTACAAGAAAACACTTCAAAAGTGACGTTTCTGAAGAATTTTAACAGTTTTCTTGTATCTACGAACGCCAGAATGCATAAAATTGACCTAAACGTCTCCTTTTCCTATTCTGAGTCGATTCTGCATGCTTTAAGTGTGTTTAGTGGCTCAGAACCATCAAAAAACGTTGAAATATAGTTCAAATTCAATAAAAATCGACAAAAATACAGTTTCTAGCTAAAATTTGATGGTTTCGTTGCACTTTCCGAGCCCGTAGGGTATCTGATTGGCTTAAAAGTACAAGAAAACACTTCAAAAGTGACGTTTCTGAAGAATTTTAACAGTTTTCTTGTATCTACGAACGCCAGAATGCATAAAATTGACCTAAACGTCTCCTTTTCCTATTCTGAGTCGATTCTGCATGCTTTAAGTGTGTTTGGTGGCTCAGAACCATCAAAAAACGTTGAAATATAGTTCAAATTCAATAAAAATCGACAAAAATACAGTTTCTAGCTAAAATTTGATGGTTTCGTTGCACTTTCCGAGCCCGTAGGGTATCTGATTGGCTTAAAAGTTCAAGAAAACACTTCAAAAGTGACGTTTCTGAAGAATTTTAACAGTTTTCTTGTATCTACGAACGCCAGAATGCATAAAATTGACCTAAACGTCTCCTTTTCCTATTCTGAGTCGATTCTGCATGCTTTAAGTGTGTTTGGTGGCTCAGAACCATCAAAAAACGTTGAAATATAGTTCAAATTCAATAAAAATCGACAAAAATACAGTTTCTAGCTAAAATTTGATGGTTTCGTTGCACTTTCCGAGCCCGGAGGGTATCTGATTGGCTTAAAAGTACAAGAAAACACTTCAAAAGTGACGTTTATGAAGAATTTTAACAGTTTTCTTGTATCTACGAACGCCAGAATGCATAAAATTGACCTAAACGTCTCCTTTTCCTATTCTGAGTCGATTCTGCATGCTTTAAGTGTGTTTGGTGGCTCAGAACCATCAAAAAAACGTTGAAAGATAGTTCAAATTCAATAAAAATCGACAAAAATACAGTTTCTAGCTAAAATTTGATGGTTTCGTTGCACTTTCCGAGCCCGTAGGGTATCTGATTGGCTTAAAAGTACAAGAAAACACTTCAAAAGTGACGTTTCTGAAGAATTTTAACAGTTTTCTTGTATCTACAAACGCCAGAATGCATAAAATTGACCTAAACGTCTCCTTTTCCTATTCTGAGTCGATTCTGCATGCTTTAAGTGTGTTTGGTGGCTCAGAACCATCAAAAAACGTTGAAATATAGTTCAAATTCAATAAAAATCGACAAAAATACAGTTTCTAGCTAAAATTTGATGGTTTCGTTGCACTTTCCGAGCCCGTAGGGTATCTGATTGGCTTAAAAGTACAAGAAAACACTTCAAAAGTGACGTTTCTGAAGAATTTTAACAGTTTTCTTATATCTACGAACGCCAGAATGCATAAAATTGACCTAAACGTCTCCTTTTCCTATTCTGAGTCGATTCTGCATGCTTTAAGTGTGTTTGGTGGCTCAGAACCATCAAAAAACGTTGAAATATAGTTCAAATTCAATAAAAATCGACAAAAATACAGTTTCTAGCTAAAATTTGATGGTTTCGTTGCACTTTCCGAGCCCGTAGGGTATCTGATTGGCTTAAAAGTACAAGAAAACACTTCAAAAGTGACGTTTCTGAAGAATTTTAACAGTTTTCTTGTATCTACGAACGCCAGAATGCATAAAATTGACCTAAACGTCTCCTTTTCCTATTTTGAGTCGATTCTGCATGCTTTAAGTGTGTTTGGTGGCTCAGAACCATCAAAAAACGTTGAAATATAGTTCAAATTCAATAAAAATCGACAAAAATACAGTTTCTAGCTAAAATTTGATGGTTTCGTTGCACTTTCCGAGCCCGTAGGGTATCTGATTGGCTTAAAAGTCCAAGAAAACACTTCAAAAGTGACGTTTCTGAAGAATTTTAACAGTTTTCTTGTATCTACGAACGCCAGAATGCATAAAATTGACCTAAACGTCTCCTTTTCCTATTCTGAGTCGATTCTGCATGCTTTAAGTGTGTTTGGTGGCTCAGAACCATCAAAAAACGTTGAAATATAGTTCAAATTCAATAAAAATCGACAAAAATACAGTTTCTAGCTAAAATTTGATGGTTTCGTTGCACTTTCCGAGCCCGCAGGGTATCTGATTGGCTTAAAAGTACAAGAAAACACTTCAAAAGTGACGTTTCTGAAGAATTTTAACAGTTTTCTTGTATCTACGAACGCCAGAATGCATAAAATTGACCTAAACGTCTCCTTTTCCTATTCTGAGTCGATTCTGCATGCTTTAAGTGTGTTTGGTGGCTCAGAACCATCAAAAAACGTTGAAATATAGTTCAAATTCAATAAAAATCGACAAAAATACAGTTTCTAGCTAAAATTTGATGGTTTCGTTGCACTTTCCGAGCCCGTAGGGTATCTGATTGGCTTAACAGTACAAGAAAACACTTCAAAAGTGACGTTTCTGAAGAATTTTAACAGTTTTCTTGTATCTACGAACGCCAGAATGCATAAAATTGACCTAAACATCTCCTTTTCCTATTCTGAGTCGATTCTGCATGCTTTAAGTGTGTTTGGTGGCTCAGAACCATCAAAAAACGTTGAAATATAGTTCAAATTCAATAAAAATCGACAAAAATACAGTTTCTAGCTAAAATTTGATGGTTTCGTTGCACTTTCCGAGCCCGTAGGGTATCTGATTGGCTTAAAAGTACAAGAAAACACTTCAAAAGTGACGTTTCTGAAGAATTTTAACAGTTTTCTTGTATCTACGAACGCCAGAATGCATAAAATTGACCTAAACGTCTCCTTTTCCTATTCTGAGTCGATTCTGCATGCTTTAAGTGTGTTTGGTGGCTCAGAACCATCAAAAAACTTTGAAATATAGTTCAAATTCAATAAAAATCGACAAAAATACAGTTTCTAGCTAAAATTTGATGGTTTCGTTGCACTTTCCGAGCCCGTAGGGTATCTGATTGGCTTAAAAGTACAAGAAAACACTTCAAAAGTGACGTTTCTGAAGAATTTTAACAGTTTTCTTGTATCTACGAACGCCAGAATGCATAAAATTGACCTAAACGTCTCCTTTTCCTATTCTGAGTCGATTCTGCATGCTTTAAGTGTGTTTGGTGGCTCAGAACCATCAAAAAACGTTGAAATATAGTTCAAATTCAATAAAAATCGACAAAAATACAGTTTCTAGCTAAAATTTGATGGTTTCGTTGCACTTTCCGAGCCCGTAGGGTATCTGATTGGCTTAAAAGTACAAGAAAACACTTCAAAAGTGACGTTTCTGAAGAATTTTAACAGTTTTCTTGTATCAACGAACGCCAGAATGCATAAAATTGACCTAAACGTCTCCTTTTCCTATTCTGAGTCGATTCTGCATGCTTTAAGTGTGTTTGGTGGCTCAGAACCATCAAAAAACGTTGAAATATAGTTCAAATTCAATAAAAATCGACAAAAATACAGTTTCTAGCTAAAATTTGATGGTTTCGTTGCACTTTCCGAGCCCGTAGGGTATCTGATTGGCTTAAAAGTCCAAGAAAACACTTCAAAAGTGACGTTTCTGAAGAATTTTAACAGTTTTCTTGTATCTACGAACGCCAGAATGCATAAAATTGACCTAAACGTCTCCTTTTCCTATTCTGAGTCGATTCTGCATGCTTTAAGTGTGTTTGGTGGCTCAGAACCATCAAAAAACGTTGAAATATAGTTCAAATTCAATAAAAATCGACAAAAATACAGTTTCTAGCTAAAATTTGATGGTTTCGTTGCACTTTCCGAGCCCGCAGTGTATCTGATTGGCTTAAAAGTACAAGAAAACACTTCAAAAGTGACGTTTCTGAAGAATTTTAACAGTTTTCTTGTATCTACGAACGCCAGAATGCATAAAATTGACCTAAACGTCTCCTTTTCCTATTCTGAGTCGATTCTGCATGCTTTAAGTGTGTTTGGTGGCTCAGAACCATCAAAAAACGTTGAAATATAGTTCAAATTCAATAAAAATCGACAAAAATACAGTTTCTAGCTAAAATTTGATGGTTTCGTTGCACTTTCCGAGCCCGTAGGGTATCTGATTGGCTTAACAGTACAAGAAAACACTTCAAAAGTCACGTTTCTGAAGAATTTTAACAGTTTTCTTGTATCTACGAACGCCAGAATGCATAAAATTGACCTAAACATCTCCTTTTCCTATTCTGAGTCGATTCTGCATGCTTTAAGTGTGTTTGGTGGCTCAGAACCATCAAAAAACGTTGAAATATAGTTCAAATTCAATAAAAATCGACAAAAATACAGTTTCTAGCTAAAATTTGATGGTTTCGTTGCACTTTCCGAGCCCGTAGGGTATCTGATTGGCTTAAAAGTACAAGAAAACACTTCAAAAGTGACGTTTCTGAAGAATTTTAACAGTTTTCTTGTATCTACGAACGCCAGAATGCATAAAATTGACCTAAACGTCTCCTTTTCCTATTCTGAGTCGATTCTGCATGCTTTAAGTGTGTTTGGTGGCTCAGAACCATCAAAAAACGTTGAAATATAGTTCAAATTCAATAAAAATCGACAAAAATACAGTTTCTAGCTAAAATTTGATGGTATCGTTGCACTTTCCGAGCCCGTAGGGTTTCTGATTGGCTTAAACGTACAAGAAAACACTTCAAAAGTGACGTTTCTGAAGAATTTTAACAGTTTTCTTGTATCTACGAACGCCAGAATGCATAAAATTGACCTAAACGTCTCCTTTTCCTATTCTGAGTCGATTCTGCATGCTTTAAGTGTGTTTGGTGGCTCAGAACCATCAAAAAACGTTGAAATATAGTTCAAATTCAATAAAAATCGACAAAAATACAGTTTCTAGCTAAAATTTGATGGTTTCGTTGCACTTTCCGAGCCCGTAGGGTATCTGATTGGCTTAAAAGTACAAGAAAACACTTCAAAAGTGATGTTTCTGAAGAATTTTAACAGTTTTCTTGTATCTACGAACGCCAGAATGCATAAAATTGACCTAAACGTCTCCTTTTCCTATTCTGAGTCGATTCTGCATGCTTTAAGTGTGTTTGGTGGCTCAGAACCATCAAAAAACGTTGAAATATAGTTCAAATTCAATAAAAATCGACAAAAATACAGTTTCTAGCTAAAATTTGATGGTTTCGTTGCACTTTCCGAGCCCGTTGGGTATCTGATTGGCTTAAAAGTACAAGAAAACATTTCAAAAGTGACGTTTCTGAAGAATTTTAACAGTTTTCTTGTATCTACGAACGCCAGAATGCATAAAATTGACCTAAACGTCTCCTTTTCCTATTCTGAGTCGATTCTGCATGCTTTAAGTGTGTTTGGTGGCTCAGAACCATCAAAAAACATTGAAATATAGTTCAAATTCAATAAAAATCGACAAAAATACAGTTTCTAGCTAAAATTTGATGGTTTCGTTGCACTTTCCGAGCCCGTAGGGTATCTGATTGGCTTAAAAGTACAAGAAAACACTTCAAAAGTGACGTTTCTGAAGAATTTTAACAGTTTTCTTGTATCTACGAACGCCAGAATGCATAAAATTGACCTAAACGTCTCCTTTTCCTATTCTGAGTCGATTCTGCATGCTTTAAGTGTGTTTGGTGGCTCAGAACCATCAAAAAACGTTGAAATATAGTTCAAATTCAATAAAAATCGACAAAAATACAGTTTCTAGCTAAAATTTGATGGTTTCGTTGCACTTTCCGAGCCCGTAGGGTATCTGATTGGCTTAAAAGTACAAGAAAACACTTCAAAAGTGACGTTTCTGAAGAATTTTAACAGTTTTCTTGTATCTACGAACGCCAGAATGCATAAAATTGACCTAAACGTCTCCTTTTCCTATTCTGAGTCGATTCTGCATGCTTTAAGTGTGTTTGGTGGCTCAGAACCATCAAAAAACGTTGAAATATAGTTCAAATTCAATAAAAATCGACAAAAATACAGTTTCTAGCTAAAATTTGATGGTTTCGTTGCACTTTCCGAGCCCGTTGGGTATCTGATTGGCTTAAAAGTACAAGAAAACACTTCAAAAGTAACGTTTCTGAAGAATTTTAACAGTTTTCTTGTATCTACGAACGCCAGAATGCATAAAATTGACCTAAACGTCTCCTTTTCCTATTCTGAGTCGATTCTGCATGCTTTAAGTGTGTTTGGTGGCTCAGAACCATCAAAAAACGTTGAAATATAGTTCAAATTCAATAAAAATCGACAAAAATACAGTTTCTAGCTAAAATTTGATGGTTTCGTTGCACTTTCCGAGCCCGTAGGGTATCTGATTGGCTTAAAAGTACAAGAAAACACTTCAAAAGTGACGTTTCTGAAGAATTTTAACAGTTTTCTTGTATCTACGAACGCCAGAATGCATAAAATTGACCTAAACGTCTCCTTTTCCTATTCTGAGTCGATTCTGCATGCTTTAAGTGTGTTTGGTGGCTCAGAACCATCAAAAAACGTTGAAATATAGTTCAAATTCAATAAAAATCGACAAAAATACAGTTTCTAGCTAAAATTTGATGGTTTCGTTGCACTTTCCGAGCCCGTAGGGTATCTGATTGGCTTAAAAGTACAAGAAAACACTTCAAAAGTGACGTTTCTGAAGAATTTTAACAGTTTTCTTGTATCTACGAACGCCAGAATGCATAAAATTGACCTAAACGTCTCCTTTTCCTATTCTGAGTCGATTCTGCATGCTTTAAGTGTGTTTGGTGGCTCAGAACCATCAAAAAACGTTGAAATATAGTTCAAATTCAATAAAAATCGACAAAAATACAGTTTCTAGCTAAAATTTGATGGTTTCGTTGCACTTTCCGAGCCCGTAGGGTATCTGATTGGCTTAAAAGTACAAGAAAACACTTCAAAAGTGACGTTTCTGAAGAATTTTAACAGTTTTCTTGTATCTACGAACGCCAGAATGCATAAAATTGACCTAAACGTCTCCTTTTCCTATTCTGAGTCGATTCTGCATGCTTTAAGTGTGTTTGGTGGCTCAGAACCATCAAAAAACGTTGAAATATAGTTCAAATTCAATAAAAATCGACAAAAATACAGTTTCTAGCTAAAATTTGATGGTTTCGTTGCACTTTCCGAGCCCGTAGGGTATCTGATTGGCTTAAAAGTACAAGAAAACACTTCAGAAGTGACGTTTCTGAAGAATTTTAACAGTTTTCTTGTATCTACGAAAGCCAGAATGCATAAAATTGACCTAAACGTCTCCTTTTCCTATTCTGAGTCGATTCTGCATGCTTTAAGTGTGTTTGGTGGCTCAGAACCATCAAAAAACGTTGAAATATACTTCAAATTCAATAAAAATCGACAAAAATACAGTTTCTAGCTAAAATTTGATGGTTTCGTTGCGCTTTCCGAGCCCGTAGGGTATCTGATTGGCTTAAAAGTACAAGAAAACACTTCAAAAGTGACGTTTCTGAAGAATTTTAACAGTTTTCTTGTATCTACGAACGCCAGAATGCATAAAATTGACCTAAACGTCTCCTTTTCCTATTCTGAGTCGATTCTGCATGCTTTAAGTGTGTTTGGTGGCTCAGAACCATCAAAAAACGTTGAAATATAGTTCAAATTCAATAAAAATCGACAAAAATACAGTTTCTAGCTAAAATTTGATGGTTTCGTTGCACTTTCCGAGCCCGTAGGGTATCTGATTGGCTTAAAAGTACAAGAAAACACTTCAAAAGTGACGTTTCTGAAGAATTTTAACAGTTTTCTTGTATCTACGAACGCCAGAATGCATAAAATTGACCTAAACGTCTCCTTTTCCTATTCTGAGTCGATTCTGCATGCTTTAAGTGTGTTTGGTGGCTCAGAACCATCAAAAAACGTTGAAATATAGTTCAAATTCAATAAAAATCGACAAAAATACAGTTTCTAGCTAAAATTTGATGGTTTCGTTGCACTTTCCGAGCCCGTAGGGTATCTGATTGGCTTAAAAGTACAAGAAAACACTTCAAAAGTGACGTTTTTGAAGAATTTTAACAGTTTTCTTGTATCTACGAACGCCAGAATGCATAAAATTGACCTAAACGTCTCCTTTTCCTATTCTGAGTCGATTCTGCATGCTTTAAGTGTGTTTGGTGGCTCAGAACCATCAAAAAACGTTGAAATATAGTTCAAATTCAATAAAAATCGACAAAAATACAGTTTCTAGCTAAAATTTGATGGTTTCGTTGCACTTTCCGAGCCCGTAGGGTATCTGATTGGCTTAAAAGTACAAGAAAACACTTCAGAAGTGACGTTTCTGAAGAATTTTAACAGTTTTCTTGTATCTACGAACGCCAGAATGCATAAAATTGACCTAAACGTCTCCTTTTGCTATTCTGAGTCGATTCTGCATGCTTTAAGTGTGTTTGGTGGCTCAGAACCATCAAAAAACGTTGAAATATAGTTCAAATTCAATAAAAATCGACAAAAATACAGTTTCTAGCTAAAATTTGATGGTTTCGTTGCACTTTCCGAGCCCATAGGGTATCTGATTGGCTTAAAAGTACAAGAAAACACTTCAAAAGTGACGTTTCTGAAGAATTTTAACAGTTTTCTTGTATCTACGAACGCCAGAATGCATAAAATTGACCTAAACGTCTCCTTTTCCTATTCTGAGTCGATTCTGCATGCTTTAAGTGTGTTTGGTGGCTCAGAACCATCAAAAAACGTTGAAATATAGTTCAAATTCAATAAAAATCGACAAAAATACAGTTTCTAGCTAAAATTTGATGGTTTCGTTGCACTTTCCGAGCCCGTAGGGTATCTGATTGGCTTAAAAGTACATGAAAACACTTCAAAAGTGACGTTTCTGAAGAATTTTAACAGTTTTCTTGTATCTACGAACGCCAGAATGCATAAAATTGACCTAAACGTCTCCTTTTCCTATTCTGAGTCGATTCTGCATGCTTTAAGTGTGTTTGGTGGCTCAGAACCATCAAAAAACGTTGAAATATAGTTCAAATTCAATAAAAATCGACAAAAATACAGTTTCTAGCTAAAATTTGATGGTTTCGTTGCACTTTCCGAGCCCGTAGGGTATCTGATTGGCTTAAAAGTACAAGAAAACACTTCAAAAGTGACGTTTCTGAAGAATTTTAACAGTTTTCTTGTATGTACGAACGCCAGAATGCATAAAATTGACCTAAACGTCTCCTTTTCCTATTCTGAGTCGATTCTGCATGCTTTAAGTGTGTTTGGTGGCTCAGAACCATCAAAAAACGTTGAAATATAGTTCAAATTCAATAAAAATCGACAAAAATACAGTTTCTAGCTAAAATTTGATGGTTTCGTTGCACTTTCCGAGCCCGTTGGGTTTCTGATTGGCTTAAAAGTACAAGAAAACACTTCAAAAGTGACGTTTCTGAAGAATTTTAACAGTTTTCTTGTATCTACGAACGCCAGAATGCATAAAATTGACCTAAACGTCTCCTTTTCCTATTCTGAGTCGATTCTGCATGCTTTAAGTGTGTTTGGTGGCTCAGAACCATCAAAAAACGTTGAAATATAGTTCAAATTCAATAAAAATCGACAAAAATACAGTTTCTAGCTAAAATTTGATGGTTTCGTTGCACTTTCCGAGCCCGTAGGGTATCTGATTGGCTTAAAAGAACAAGAAAACACTTCAAAAGTGACGTTTCTGAAGAATTTTAACAGTTTTCTTGTATCTACGAACGCCAGAATGCATAAAATTGACCTAAACGTCTCCTTTTCCTATTCTGAGTCGATTCTGCATGCTTTAAGTGTGTTTGGTGGCTCAGAACCATCAAAAAACGTTGAAATATAGTTCAAATTCAATAAAAATCGACAAAAATACAGTTTCTAGCTAAAATTTGATGGTTTCGTTGCACTTTCCGAGCCCGTAGGGTATCTGATTGGCTTAAAAGTACAAGAAAACACTTCAAAAGTGACGTTTCTGAAGAATTTTAACAGTTTTCTTGTATCTACGAACGCCAGAATGCATAAAATTGACCTAAACGTCTCCTTTTCCTATTCTGAGTCGATTCTGCATGCTTTAAGTGTGTTTGGTGGCTCAGAACCATCAAAAAACGTTGAAATATAGTTCAAATTCAATAAAAATCGACAAAAATACAGTTTCTAGCTAAAATTTGATGGTTTCGTTGCACTTTCCGAGCCCGTAGGGTATCTGATTGGCTTAAAAGTACAAGAAAACACTTCAAAAGTGACGTTTCTGAAGAATTTTAACAGTTTTCTTGTATCTACGAACGCCAGAATGCATAAAATTGACCTAAACGTCTCCTTTTCCTATTCTGAGTCGATTCTGCATGCTTTAAGTGTGTTTGGTGGCTCAGAACCATCAAAAAACGTTGAAATATAGTTCAAATTCAATAAAAATCGACAAAAATACAGTTTCTAGCTAAAATTTGATGGTTTCGTTGCACTTTCCGAGCCCGTAGGGTATCTGATTGGCTTAAAAGTACAAGAAAACACTTCAAAAGTGACGTTTCTGAAGAATTTTAACAGTTTTCTTGTATCTACGAACGCCAGAATGCATAAAATTGACCTAAACGTCTCCTTTTCCTATTCTGAGTCGATTCTGCATGCTTTAAGTGTGTTTGGTGGCTCAGAACCATCAAAAAACGTTGAAATATAGTTCAAATTCAATAAAAATCGACAAAAATACAGTTTCTAGCTAAAATTTGATGGTTTCGTTGCACTTTCCGAGCCCGTAGGGTATCTGATTGGCTTAAAAGTACACGAAAACACTTCAAAAGTGACGTTTCTTAAGAATTTTAACAGTTTTCTTGTATCTACGAACGCCAGAATGCATAAAATTGACCTAAACGTCTCCTTTTCCTATTCTGAGTCGATTCTGCATGCTTTAAGTGTGTTTGGTGGCTCAGAACCATCAAAAAACGTTGAAATATAGTTCAAATTCAATAAAAATCGACAAAAATACAGTTTCTAGCTAAAATTTGATGGTTTCGTTGCACTTTCCGAGCCCGTAGGGTATCTGATTGGCTTAAAAGTACAAGAAAACACTTCAAAAGTGACGTTTCTGAAGAATTTTAACAGTTTTCTTGTATCTACGAATGCCAGAATGCATAAAATTGACCTAAACGTCTCCTTTTCCTATTCTGAGTCGATTCTGCATGCTTTAAGTGTGTTTGGTGGCTCAGAACCATCAAAAAACGTTGAAATATAGTTCAAATTCAATAAAAATCGACAAAAATACAGTTTCTAGCTAAAATTTGATGGTTTCGTTGCACTTTCCGAGCCCGTAGGGTATCTGATTGGCTTAAAAGTACAAGAAAACACTTCAAAAGTGACGTTTCTGAAGAATTTTAACAGTTTTCTAGTATCTACGAACGCCAGAATGCATAAAATTGACCTAAACTTCTCCTTTTCCTATTCTGAGTCGATTCTGCATGCTTTAAGTGTGTTTGGTGGCTCAGAACTATCAAAAAACGTTGAAATATAGTTCAAATTCAATAAAAATCGACAAAAATACAGTTTCTAGCTAAAATTTGATGGTTTCGTTGCACTTTCCGAGCCCGTAGGGTATCTGATTGGCTTAAAAGTACAAGAAAACACTTCAAAAGTGACGTTTCTGAAGAATTTTAACAGTTTTCTTGTATCTACGAACGCCAGAATGCATAAAATTGACCTAAACGTCTCCTTTTCCTATTCTGAGTCGATTCTGCATGCTTTAAGTGTGTTTGGTGGCTCAGAACCATCAAAAAACGTTGAAATATAGTTCAAATTCAATAAAAATCGACAAAAATACAGTTTCTAGCTAAGATTTGATGGTTTCGTTGCACTTTCCGAGCCCGTAGGGTATCTGATTGGCTTAAAAGTACAAGAAAACACTTCAAAAGTGACGTTTCTGAAGAATTTTAACAGTTTTCTTGTATCTACGAACGCCAGAATGCATAAAATTGACCTAAACGTCTCCTTTTCCTATTCTGAGTCGATTCTGCATGCTTTAAGTGTGTTTGGTGGCTCAGAACCATCAAAAAACGTTGAAATATAGTTCAAATTCAATAAAAATCGACAAAAATACAGTTTCTAGCTAAAATTTGATGGTTTCGTTGCACTTTCCGAGCCCGTAGGGTATCTGATTGGCTTAAAAGTACAAGAAAACACTTCAAAAGTGACGTTTCTGAAGAATTTTAACAGTTTTCTTGTATCTACGAACGCCAGAATGCATAAAATTGACCTAAACGTCTCCTTTTCCTATTCTGAGTCGATTCTGCATGCTTTAAGTGTGTTTGGTGGCTCAGAACCATCAAAAAACGTTGAAATATAGTTCAAATTCAATAAAAATCGACAAAAATACAGTTACTAGCTAAAATTTGATGGTTTCGTTGCACTTTCCGAGCCCGTAGGGTATCTGATTGGCTTAAAAGTACAAGAAAACACTTCAAAGGTGACGTTTCTGAAGAATTTTAACAGTTTTCTTGTATCTACGAACGCCAGAATGCATAAAATTGACCTAAACTTCTCCTTTTCCTATTCTGAGTCGATTCTGCATGCTTTAAGTGTGTTTGGTGGCTCAGAACTATCAAAAAACGTTGAAATATAGTTCAAATTCAATAAAAATCGACAAAAATACAGTTTCTAGCTAAAATTTGATGGTTTCGTTGCACTTTCCGAGCCCGTAGGGTATCTGATTGGCTTAAAAGTACAAGAAAACACTTCAAAAGTGACGTTTCTGAAGAATTTTAACAGTTTTCTTGTATCTACGAACGCCAGAATGCATAAAATTGACCTAAACGTCTCCTTTTCCTATTCTGAGTCGATTCTGCATGCTTTAAGTGTGTTTGGTGGCTCAGAACCATCAAAAAACGTTGAAATATAGTTCAAATTCAATAAAAATCGACAAAAATACAGTTTCTAGCTAAAATTTGATGGTTTCGTTGCACTTTCCGAGCCCGTAGGGTATCTGATTGGCTTAAAAGTACAAGAAAACACTTCAAAAGTGACGTTTCTGAAGAATTTTAACAGTTTTCTTGTATCTACGAACGCCAGAATGCATAAAATTGACCTAAACGTCTCCTTTTCCTATTCTGAGTCGATTCTGCATGCTTTAAGTGTGTTTGGTGGCTCAGAACCATCAAAAAACGTTGAAATATAGTTCAAATTCAATAAAAATCGACAAAAATACAGTTTCTAGCTAAAATTTGATGGTTTCGTTGCACTTTCCGAGCCCGTAGGGTATCTGATTGGCTTAAAAGTACAAGAAAACACTTCAAAAGTGACGTTTCTGAAGAATTTTAACAGTTTTCTTGTTTCTACGAACGCCAGAATGCATAAAATTGACCTAAACGTCTCCTTTTCCTATTCTGAGTCGATTCTGCATGCTTTAAGTGTGTTTGGTGGCTCAGAACCATCAAAAAACGTTGAAATATAGTTCAAATTCAATAAAAATCGACAAAAATACAGTTTCTAGCTAAAATTTGATGGTTTCGTTGCACTTTCCGAGCCCGTAGGGTATCTGATTGGCTTAAAAGTACAAGAAAACACTTCAAAAGTGACGTTTCTGAAGAATTTTAACAGTTTTCTTGTATCTACGAACGCCAGAATGCATAAAATTGACCTAAACGTCTCCTATTCCTATTCTGAGTCGATTCTGCATGCTTTAAGTGTGTTTGGTGGCTCAGAACCATCAAAAAACGTTGAAATATAGTTCAAATTCAATAAAAATCGACAAAAATACAGTTTCTAGCTAAAATTTGATGGTTTCGTTGCACTTTCCGAGCCCGTTGGGTATCTGATTGGCTTAAAAGTACAAGAAAACACTTCAAAAGTGACGTTTCTGAAGAATTTTAACAGTTTTCTTGTATCTACGAACGCCAGAATGCATAAAATTGACCTAAACGTCTCCTTTTCCTATTCTGAGTCGATTCTGCATGCTTTAAGTGTGTTTGGTGGCTCAGAACCATCAAAAAACGTTGAAATATAGTTCAAATTCAATAAAAATCGACAAAAATACAGTTTCTAGCTAAAATTTGATGGTTTCGTTGCACTTTCCGAGCCCGCAGGGTATCTGATTGGCTTAAAAGTACAAGAAAACCCTTCAAAAGTGACGTTTCTGAAGAATTTTAACAGTTTTCTTGTATCTACGAACGCCAGAATGCATAAAATTGACCTAAACGTCTCCTTTTCCTATTCTGAGTCGATTCTGCATGCTTTAAGTGTGTTTGGTGGCTCAGAACCATCAAAAAACGTTGAAATATAGTTCAAATTCAATAAAAATCGACAAAAATACAGTTTCTAGCTAAAATTTGATGGTTTCGTTGCACTTTCCGAGCCCGTAGGGTATCTGATTGGCTTAAAAGTACAAGAAAACACTTCAAAAGTGACGTTTCTGAAGAATTTTAACAGTTTTCTTGTATCTACGAACGCCTGAATGCATAAAATTGACCTAAACGTCTCCTTTCCCTATTCTGAGTCGATTCTGCATGCTTTAAGTGTGTTTGGTGGCTCAGAACCATCAAAAAACGTTGAAATATAGTTCAAATTCAATAAAAATCGACAAAAATACAGTTTCTAGCTAAAATTTGATGGTTTCGTTGCACTTTCCGAGCCCGTTGGGTATCTGATTGGCTTAAAAGTACAAGAAAACACTTCAAAAGTGACGTTTCTGAAGAATTTTAACAGTTTTCTTGTATCTACGAACGCCAGAATGCATAAAATTGACCTAAACGTCTCCTTTTCCTATTCTGAGTCGATTCTGCATGCTTTAAGTGTGTTTGGTGGCTCAGAACCATCAAAAAACGTTGAAATATAGTTCAAATTCAATAAAAATCGACAAAAATACAGTTTCTAGCTAAAATTTGATGGTTTCGTTGCACTTTCCGAGCCCGTAGGGTATCTGATTGGCTTAAAAGTACAAGAAAACACTTCAAAAGTAACGTTTCTGAAGAATTTTAACAGTTTTCTTGTATCTACGAACGCCAGAATGCATAAAATTGACCTAAACGTCTCCTTTTCCTATTCTGAGTCGATTCTGCATGCTTTAAGTGTGTTTGGTGGCTCAGAACCATCAAAAAACGTTGAAATATAGTTCAAATTCAATAAAAATCGACAAAAATACAGTTTCTAGCTAAAATTTGATGGTTTCGTTGCACTTTCCGAGCCCGTAGTGTATCTGATTGGCTTAAAAGTACAAGAAAACACTTCAAAAGTGACGTTTCTGAAGAATTTTAACAGTTTTCTTGTATCTACGAACGCCAGAATGCATAAAATTGACCTAAACGTCTCCTATTCCTATTCTGAGTCGATTCTGCATGCTTTAAGTGTGTTTGGTGGCTCAGAACCATCAAAAAACGTTGAAATATAGTTCAAATTCAATAAAAATCGACAAAAATACAGTTTCTAGCTAAAATTTGATGGTTTCGTTGCACTTTCCGAGCCCGTTGGGTATCTGATTGGCTTAAAAGTACAAGAAAACACTTCAAAAGTGACGTTTCTGAAGAATTTTAACAGTTTTCTTGTATCTACGAACGCCAGAATGCATAAAATTGACCTAAACGTCTCCTTTTCCTATTCTGAGTCGATTCTGCATGCTTTAAGTGTGTTTGGTGGCTCAGAACCATCAAAAAACGTTGAAATATAGTTCAAATTCAATAAAAATCGACAAAAATACAGTTTCTAGCTAAAATTTGATGGTTTCGTTGCACTTTCCGAGCCCGCAGGGTATCTGATTGGCTTAAAAGTACAAGAAAACCCTTCAAAAGTGACGTTTCTGAAGAATTTTAACAGTTTTCTTGTATCTACGAACGCCAGAATGCATAAAATTGACCTAAACGTCTCCTTTTCCTATTCTGAGTCGATTCTGCATGCTTTAAGTGTGTTTGGTGGCTCAGAACCATCAAAAAACGTTGAAATATAGTTCAAATTCAATAAAAATCGACAAAAATACAGTTTCTAGCTAAAATTTGATGGTTTCGTTGCACTTTCCGAGCCCGTAGGGTATCTGATTGGCTTAAAAGTACAAGAAAACACTTCAAAAGTGACGTTTCTGAAGAATTTTAACAGTTTTCTTGTATCTACGAACGCCTGAATGCATAAAATTGACCTAAACGTCTCCTTTCCCTATTCTGAGTCGATTCTGCATGCTTTAAGTGTGTTTGGTGGCTCAGAACCATCAAAAAACGTTGAAATATAGTTCAAATTCAATAAAAATCGACAAAAATACAGTTTCTAGCTAAAATTTGATGGTTTCGTTGCACTTTCCGAGCCCGTAGGGTATCTGATTGGCTTAAAAGTACAAGAAAACACTTCAAAAGTGACGTTTCTGAAGAATTTTAACAGTTTTCTTGTATCTACGAACGCCAGAATGCATAAAATTGACCTAAACGTCTCCTTTTCCTATTCTGAGTCGATTCTGCATGCTTTAAGTGTGTTTGGTGGCTCAGAACCATCAAAAAACGTTGAAATATAGTTCAAATTCAATAAAAATCGACAAAAATACAGTTTCTAGCTAAAATTTGATGGTTTCGTTGCACTTTCCGAGCCCGTAGGGTATCTGATTGGCTTAAAAGTACAAGAAAACACTTCAAAAGTAACGTTTCTGAAGAATTTTAACAGTTTTCTTGTATCTACGAACGCCAGAATGCATAAAATTGACCTAAACGTCTCCTTTTCCTATTCTGAGTCGATTCTGCATGCTTTAAGTGTGTTTGGTGGCTCAGAACCATCAAAAAACGTTGAAATATAGTTCAAATTCAATAAAAATCGACAAAAATACAGTTTCTAGCTAAAATTTGATGGTTTCGTTGCACTTTCCGAGCCCGTAGGGTATCTGATTGGCTTAAAAGTACAAGAAAACACTTCAAAAGTGACGTTTCTGAAGAATTTTAACAGTTTTCTTGTATCTACGAACGCCAGAATTCATAAAATTGACCTAAACTTCTCCTTTTCCTATTCTGAGTCGATTCTGCATGCTTTAAGTGTGTTTGGTGGCTCAGAACTATCAAAAAACGTTGAAATATAGTTCAAATTCAATAAAAATCGACAAAAATACAGTTTCTAGCTAAAATTTGATGGTTTCGTTGCACTTTCCGAGCCCGTAGGGTATCTGATTGGCTTAAAAGTACAAGAAAACACTTCAAAAGTAACGTTTCTGAAGAATTTTAACAGTTTTCTTGTATCTACGAACGCCAGAATGCATAAAATTGACCTAAACGTCTCCTTTTCCTATTCTGAGTCGATTCTGCATGCTTTAAGTGTGTTTGGTGGCTCAGAACCATCAAAAAACGTTGAAATATAGTTCAAATTCAATAAAAATCGACAAAAATACAGTTTCTAGCTAAAATTTGATGGTTTCGTTGCACTTTCCGAGCCCGTAGGGTATCTGATTGGCTTAAAAGTACAAGAAAACACTTCAAAAGTGACGTTTCTGAAGAATTTTAACAGTTTTCTTGTATCTACGAACGCCAGAATGCATAAAATTGACCTAAACGTCTCCTTTTCCTATTCTGAGTCGATTCTGCATGCTTTAAGTGTGTTTGGTGGCTCAGAACCATCAAAAAACGTTGAAATATAGTTCAAATTCAATAAAAATCGACAAAAATACAGTTTCTAGCTAAAATTTGATGGTTTCGTTGCACTTTCCGAGCCCGTAGGGTATCTGATTGGCTTAAAAGTACAAGAAAACACTTCAAAAGTGACGTTTCTGAAGAATTTTAACAGTTTTCTTGTATCTACGAACGCCAGAATGCATAAAATTGACCTAAACTTCTCCTTTTCCTATTCTGAGTCGATTCTGCATGCTTTAAGTGTGTTTGGTGGCTCAGAACTATCAAAAAACGTTGAAATATAGTTCAAATTCAATAAAAATCGACAAAAATACAGTTTCTAGCTAAAATTTGATGGTTTCGTTGCACTTTCCGAGCCCGTAGGGTATCTGATTGGCTTAAAAGTACAAGAAAACACTTCAAAAGTAACGTTTCTGAAGAATTTTAACAGTTTTCTTGTATCTACGAACGCCAGAATGCATAAAATTGACCTAAACGTCTCCTTTTCCTATTCTGAGTCGATTCTGCATGCTTTAAGTGTGTTTGGTGGCTCAGAACCATCAAAAAACGTTGAAATATAGTTCAAATTCAATAAAAATCGACAAAAATACAGTTTCTAGCTAAAATTTGATGGTTTCGTTGCACTTTCCGAGCCCGTTGGGTATCTGATTGGCTTAAAAGTACAAGAAAACACTTCAAAAGTGACGTTTCTGAAGAATTTTAACAGTTTTCTTGTATCTACGAACGCCAGAATGCATAAAATTGACCTAAACGTCTCCTTTTCCTATTCTGAGTCGATTCTGCATGCTTTAAGTGTGTTTGGTGGCTCAGAACCATCAAAAAACGTTGAAATATAGTTCAAATTCAATAAAAATCGACAAAAATACAGTTTCTAGCTAAAATTTGATGGTTTCGTTGCACTTTCCGAGCCCGTAGGGTATCTGATTGGCTTAAAAGTACAAGAAAACACTTCAAAAGTGACGTTTCTGAAGAATTTTAACAGTTTTCTTGTATCTACGAACGCCAGAATGCATAAAATTGACCTAAACGTCTCCTTTTCCTATTCTGAGTCGATTCTGCATGCTTTAAGTGTGTTTGGTGGCTCAGAACCATCAAAAAACGTTGAAATATAGTTCAAATTCAATAAAAATCGACAAAAATACAGTTTCTAGCTAAAATTTGATGGTTTCGTTGCACTTTCCGAGCCCGTAGGGTATCTGATTGGCTTAAAAGTACAAGAAAACACTTCAAAAGTGACGTTTCTGAAGAATTTTAACAGTTTTCTTGTATCTACGAACGCCAGAATGCATAAAATTGACCTAAACGTCTCCTTTTCCTATTCTGAGTCGATTCTGCATGCTTTAAGTGTGTTTGGTGGCTCAGAACCATCAAAAAACGTTGAAATATAGTTCAAATTCAATAAAAATCGACAAAAATACAGTTTCTAGCTAAAATTTGATGGTTTCGTTGCACTTTCCGAGCCCGTAGGGTATCTGATTGGCTTAAAAGTACAAGAAAACACTTCAAAAGTAACGTTTCTGAAGAATTTTAACAGTTTTCTTGTATCTACGAACGCCAGAATGCATAAAATTGACCTAAACGTCTCCTTTTCCTATTCTGAGTCGATTCTGCATGCTTTAAGTGTGTTTGGTGGCTCAGAACCATCAAAAAACGTTGAAATATAGTTCAAATTCAATAAAAATCGACAAAAATACAGTTTCTAGCTAAAATTTGACGGTTTCGTTGCACTTTCCGAGCCCGTAGGGTATCTGATTGGCTTAAAAGTACAAGAAAACACTTCAAAAGTGACGTTTCTGAAGAATTTTAACAGTTTTCTTGTATCTACGAACGCCAGAATGCATAAAATTGACCTAAACTTCTCCTTTTCCTATTCTGAGTCGATTCTGCATGCTTTAAGTGTGTTTGGTGGCTCAGAACTATCAAAAAACGTTGAAATATAGTTCAAATTCAATAAAAATCGACAAAAATACAGTTTCTAGCTAAAATTTGATGGTTTCGTTGCACTTTCCGAGCCCGTAGGGTATCTGATTGGCTTAAAAGTACAAGAAAACACTTCAAAAGTAACGTTTCTGAAGAATTTTAACAGTTTTCTTGTATCTACGAACGCCAGAATGCATAAAATTGACCTAAACGTCTCCTTTTCCTATTCTGAGTCGATTCTGCATGCTTTAAGTGTGTTTGGTGGCTCAGAACCATCAAAAAACGTTGAAATATAGTTCAAATTCAATAAAAATCGACAAAAATACAGTTTCTAGCTAAAATTTGATGGTTTCGTTGCACTTTCCGAGCCCGTTGGGTATCTGATTGGCTTAAAAGTACAAGAAAACACTTCAAAAGTGACGTTTCTGAAGAATTTTAACAGTTTTCTTGTATCTACGAACGCCAGAATGCATAAAATTGACCTAAACGTCTCCTTTTCCTATTCTGAGTCGATTCTGCATGCTTTAAGTGTGTTTGGTGGCTCAGAACCATCAAAAAACGTTGAAATATAGTTCAAATTCAATAAAAATCGACAAAAATACAGTTTCTAGCTAAAATTTGATGGTTTCGTTGCACTTTCCGAGCCCGTAGGGTATCTGATTGGCTTAAAAGTACAAGAAAACACTTCAAAAGTGACGTTTCTGAAGAATTTTAACAGTTTTCTTGTATCTACGAACGCCAGAATGCATAAAATTGACCTAAACGTCTCCTTTTCCTATTCTGAGTCGATTCTGCATGCTTTAAGTGTGTTTGGTGGCTCAGAACCATCAAAAAACGTTGAAATATAGTTCAAATTCAATAAAAATCGACAAAAATACAGTTTCTAGCTAAAATTTGATGGTTTCGTTGCACTTTCCGAGCCCGTAGGGTATCTGATTGGCTTAAAAGTACAAGAAAACACTTCAAAAGTGACGTTTCTGAAGAATTTTAACAGTTTTCTTGTATCTACGAACGCCAGAATGCATAAAATTGACCTAAACGTCTCCTTTTCCTATTCTGAGTCGATTCTGCATGCTTTAAGTGTGTTTGGTGGCTCAGAACCATCAAAAAACGTTGAAATATAGTTCAAATTCAATAAAAATCGACAAAAATACAGTTTCTAGCTAAAATTTGATGGTTTCGTTGCACTTTCCGAGCCCGTAGGGTATCTGATTGGCTTAAAAGTACAAGAAAACACTTCAAAAGTGACGTTTCTGAAGAATTTTAACAGTTTTCTTGTATCTACGAACGCCAGAATGCATAAAATTGACCTAAACGTCTCCTTTTCCTATTCTGAGTCGATTCTGCATGCTTTAAGTGTGTTTGGTGGCTCAGAACCATCAAAAAACGTTGAAATATAGTTCAAATTCAATAAAAATCGACAAAAATACAGTTTCTAGCTAAAATTTGATGGTTTCGTTGCACTTTCCGAGCCCGTAGGGTATCTGATTGGCTTAAAAGTACAAGAAAACACTTCAAAAGTAACGTTTCTGAAGAATTTTAACAGTTTTCTTGTATCTACGAACGCCAGAATGCATAAAATTGACCTAAACGTCTCCTTTTCCTATTCTGAGTCGATTCTGCATGCTTTAAGTGTGTTTGGTGGCTCAGAACCATCAAAAAACGTTGAAATATAGTTCAAATTCAATAAAAATCGACAAAAATACAGTTTCTAGCTAAAATTTGATGGTTTCGTTGCACTTTCCGAGCCCGTAGGGTATCTGATTGGCTTAAAAGTACAAGAAAACACTTCAAAAGTGACGTTTCTGAAGAATTTTAACAGTTTTCTTGTATCTACGAACGCCAGAATGCATAAAATTGACCTAAACTTCTCCTTTTCCTATTCTGAGTCGATTCTGCATGCTTTAAGTGTGTTTGGTGGCTCAGAACTATCAAAAAACGTTGAAATATAGTTCAAATTCAATAAAAATCGACAAAAATACAGTTTCTAGCTAAAATTTGATGGTTTCGTTGCACTTTCCGAGCCCGTAGGGTATCTGATTGGCTTAAAAGTACAAGAAAACACTTCAAAAGTAACGTTTCTGAAGAATTTTAACAGTTTTCTTGTATCTACGAACGCCAGAATGCATAAAATTGACCTAAACGTCTCCTTTTCCTATTCTGAGTCGATTCTGCATGCTTTAAGTGTGTTTGGTGGCTCAGAACCATCAAAAAACGTTGAAATATAGTTCAAATTCAATAAAAATCGACAAAAATACAGTTTCTAGCTAAAATTTGATGGTTTCGTTGCACTTTCCGAGCCCGTTGGGTATCTGATTGGCTTAAAAGTACAAGAAAACACTTCAAAAGTGACGTTTCTGAAGAATTTTAACAGTTTTCTTGTATCTACGAACGCCAGAATGCATAAAATTGACCTAAACGTCTCCTTTTCCTATTCTGAGTCGATTCTGCATGCTTTAAGTGTGTTTGGTG
This sequence comes from Zophobas morio, assembly GCF_036711695.1. Classification (NCBI taxonomy): domain Eukaryota; kingdom Metazoa; phylum Arthropoda; class Insecta; order Coleoptera; family Tenebrionidae; genus Zophobas; species Zophobas morio. The sequence continues at coordinate 153,389 of NW_026973106.1, read as the reverse complement.
GCTCAGAACCATCAAAAAACGTTGAAATATAGTTCAAATTCAATAAAAATCGACAAAAATACAGTTTCTAGCCAAAATTTGATGGTTTCGTTGCACTTTCCGAGCCCGTAGGGTATCTGATTGGCTTAAAAGTACAAGAAAACACTTCAAAAGTGACGTTTCTGAAGAATTTTAACAGTTTTCTTGTATCTACGAACGCCAGAATGCATAAAATTGACCTAAACGTCTCCTTTTCCTATTCTGAGTCGATTCTGCATGCTTTAAGTGTGTTTGGTGGCTCAGAACCATCAAAAAACGTTGAAATATAGTTCAAATTCAATAAAAATCGACAAAAATACAGTTTCTAGCTAAAATTTGATGGTTTCGTTGCACTTTCCGAGCCCGTAGGGTATCTGATTGGCTTAAAAGTACAAGAAAACACTTCAAAAGTGACGTTTCTGAAGAATTTTAACAGTTTTCTTGTATCTACGAACGCCAGAATGCATAAAATTGACCTAAACGTCTCCTTTTCCTATTCTGAGTCGATTCTGCATGCTTTAAGTGTGTTTGGTGGCGCAGAACCATCAAAAAACGTTGAAATATAGTTCAAATTCAATAAAAATCAACAAAAATACAGTTTCTAGCTAAAATTTGATGGTTTCGTTGCACTTTCCGAGCCCGTTGGGTATCTGATTGGCTTAAAAGTACAAGAAAACACTTCAAAAGTGACGTTTCTGAAGAATTTTAACAGTTTTCTTGTATCTACGAACGCCAGAATGCATAAAATTGACCTAAACGTCTCCTTTTCCTATTCTGAGTCGATTCTGCATGCTTTAAGTATGTTTGGTGGCTCAGAACCATCAAAAAACGTTGAAATATAGTTCAAATTCAATAAAAATCGACAAAAATACAGTTTCTAGCTAAAATTTGATGGTTTCGTTGCACTTTCCGAGCCCGTAGGGTATCTGATTGGCTTAAAAGTACAAGAAAACACTTCAAAAGTGACGTTTCTGAAGAATTTTAACAGTTTTCTTGTGTCTACGAACGCCAGAATGCATAAAATTGACCTAAACGTCTCCTTTTCCTATTCTGAGTCGATTCTGCATGCTTTAAGTGTGTTTGGTGGCTCAGAACCATCAAAAAACGTTGAAATATAGTTCAAATTCAATAAAAATCGACAAAAATACAGTTTCTAGCTAAAATTTGATGGTTTCGTTGCACTTTCCGAGCCCGTCGGGTATCTGATTGGCTTAAAAGTACAAGAAAACACTTCAAAAGTGACGTTTCTGAAGAATTTTAACAGTTTTCTTGTGTCTACGAACGCCAGAATGCATAAAATTGACCTAAACGTCTCCTTTTCCTATTCTGAGTCGATTCTGCATGCTTTAAGTGTGTTTGGTGGCTCAGAACCATCAAAAAACGTTGAAATATAGTTCAAATTCAATAAAAATCGACAAAAATACAGTTTCTAGCTAAAATTTGATGGTTTCGTTGCACTTTCCGAGCCCGTAGGGTATCTGATTGGCTTAAAAGTACAAGAAAACACTTCAAAAGTGACGTTTCTGAAGAATTTTAACAGTTTTCTTGTATCTACGAACGCCAGAATGCATAAAATTGACCTAAACGTCTCCTTTTCCTATTCTGAGTCGATTCTGCATGCTTTAAGTGTGTTTGGTGGCTCAGAACCATCAAAAAACGTTGAAATATAGTTCAAATTCAATAAAAATCGACAAAAGTACAGTTTCTAGCTAAAATTTGATGGTTTCGTTGCACTTTCCGAGCCCATAGGGTATCTGATTGGCTTAAAAGTACAAGAAAACACTTCAAAAGTGACGTTTCTGAAGAATTTTAACAGTTTTCTTGTATCTACGAACGCCAGAATACATAAAATTGACCTAAACGTCTCCTTTTCCTATTCTGAGTCGATTCTGCATGCTTTAAGTGTGTTTGGTGGCTCAGAACCATCAAAAAACGTTGAAATATAGTTCAAATTATATAAAAATCGACAAAAGTACAGTTTCTAGCTAAAATTTGATGGTTTCGTTGCACTTTCCGAGCCCGTCGGGTATCTGATTGGCTTAAAAGTACAAGAAAACACTTCAAAAGTGACGTTTCTGAAGAATTTTAACAGTTTTCTTGTATCTACGAACGCCAGAATGCATAAAATTGACCTAAACGTCTCCTTTTCCTATTCTGAGTCGATTCTGCATGCTTTAAGTGTGTTTGGTGGCTCAGAACCATCAAAAAACGTTGAAATATAGTTCAAATTCAATAAAAATCGACAAAAATACAGTTTCTAGCTAAAATTTGATGGTTTCGTTGCACTTTCCGAGCCCGTAGGGTATCTGATTGGCTTAAAAGTACAAGAAAACACTTCAAAAGTGACGTTTCTGAAGAATTTTAACAGTTTTCTTGTATCTACGAACGCCAGAATGCATAAAATTGACCTAAACGTCTCCTTTTCCTATTCTGAGTCGATTCTGCATGCTTTAAGTGTGTTTGGTGGCTCAGAACCATCAAAAAACGTTGAAATATAGTTCAAATTCAATAAAAATCGACAAAAATACAGTTTCTAGCTAAAATTTGATGGTTTCGTTGCACTTTCCGAGCCCGTTGGGTATCTGATTGGCTTAAAAGTACAAGAAAACACTTCAAAAGTGACGTTTCTGAAGAATTTTAACAGTTTTCTTGTATCTACGAACGCCAGAATGCATAAAATTGACCTAAACGTCTCCTTTTCCTATTCTGAGTCGATTCTGCATGCTTTAAGTGTGTTTGGTGGCTCAGAACCATCAAAAAACGTTGAAATATAGTTCAAATTCAATAAAAATCGAAAAAAATACAGTTTCTAGCCAAAATTTGATGGTTTCGTTGCACTTTCCGAGCCCGTAGGGTATCTGATTGGCTTAAAAGTACAAGAAAATACTTCAAAAGTGACGTTTCTGAAGAATTTTAACAGTTTTCTTGTATCTACGAACGCCAGAATGCATAAAATTGACCTAAACGTCTCCTTTTCCTATTCTGAGTCGATTCTGCATGCTTTAAGTGTGTTTGGTGGCTCAGAACCATCAAAAAACGTTGAAATATAGTTCAAATTCAATAAAAATCGACAAAAATACAGTTTCTAGCTAAAATTTGATGGTTTCGTTGCACTTTCCGAGCCCGTAGGGTATCTGATTGGCTTAAAAGTACAAGAAAACACTTCAAAAGTGACGTTTCTGAAGAATTTTAACAGTTTTCTTGTATCTACGAACGCCAGAATGCATAAAATTGACCTAAACGTCTCCTTTTCCTATTCTGAGTCGATTCTGCATGCTTTAAGTGTGTTTGGTGGCGCAAAACCATCAAAAAACGTTGAAATATAGTTCAAATTCAATAAAAATCAACAAAAATACAGTTTCTAGCTAAAATTTGATGGTTTCGTTGCACTTTCCGAGCCCGTTGGGTATCTGATTGGCTTAAAAGTACAAGAAAACACTTCAAAAGTGACGTTTCTGAAGAATTTTAACAGTTTTCTTGTATCTACGAACGCCAGAATGCATAAAATTGACCTAAACGTCTCCTTTTCCTATTCTGAGTCGATTCTGCATGCTTTAAGTATGTTTGGTGGCTCAGAACCATCAAAAAACGTTGAAATATAGTTCAAATTCAATAAAAATCGACAAAAATACAGTTTCTAGCTAAAATTTGATGGTTTCGTTGCACTTTCCGAGCCCGTAGGGTATCTGATTGGCTTAAAAGTACAAGAAAACACTTCAAAAGTGACGTTTCTGAAGAATTTTAACAGTTTTCTTGTGTCTACGAACGCCAGAATGCATAAAATTGACCTAAACGTCTCCTTTTCCTATTCTGAGTCGATTCTGCATGCTTTAAGTGTGTTTGGTGGCTCAGAACCATCAAAAAACGTTGAAATATAGTTCAAATTCAATAAAAATCGACAAAAATACAGTTTCTAGCTAAAATTTGATGGTTTCGTTGCACTTTCCGAGCCCGTCGGGTATCTGATTGGCTTAAAAGTACAAGAAAACACTTCAAAAGTGACGTTTCTGAAGAATTTTAACAGTTTTCTTGTGTCTACGAACGCCAGAATGCATAAAATTGACCTAAACGTCTCCTTTTCCTATTCTGAGTCGATTCTGCATGCTTTAAGTGTGTTTGGTGGCTCAGAACCATCAAAAAACGTTGAAATATAGTTCAAATTCAATAAAAATCGACAAAAATACAGTTTCTAGCTAAAATTTGATGGTTTCGTTGCACTTTCCGAGCCCGTAGGGTATCTGATTGGCTTAAAAGTACAAGAAAACACTTCAAAAGAGACGTTTCTGAAGAATTTTAACAGTTTTCTTGTATCTACGAACGCTAGAATGCATAAAATTGACCTAAACGTCTCCTTTTCCTATTCTGAGTCGATTCTGCATGCTTTAAGTGTGTTTGGTGGCTCAGAACCATCAAAAAACGTTGAAATATAGTTCAAATTCAATAAAAATCGACAAAAATACAGTTTCTAGCTAAAATTTGATGGTTTCGTTGCACTTTCCGAGCCCGTAGGGTATCTGATTGGCTTAAAAGTACAAGAAAACACTTCAAAAGTGACGTTTCTGAAGAATTTTAACAGTTTTCTTGTATCTACGAACGCCAGAATGCATAAAATTGACCTAAACGTCTCCTTTTCCTATTCTGAGTCGATTCTGCATGCTTTAAGTGTGTTTGGTGGCTCAGAACCATCAAAAAACGTTGAAATATAGTTCAAATTCAATAAAAATCGACAAAAATACAGTTTCTAGCTAAAATTTGATGGTTTCGTTGCACTTTCCGAGCCCGTAGGGTATTTGATTGGCTTAAAAGTACAAGAAAACACTTCAAAAGTGACGTTTCTGAAGAATTTTAACAGTTTTCTTGTATCTACGAACGCCAGAATGCATAAAATTGACCTAAACGTCTCCTTTTCCTATTCTGAGTCGATTCTGCATGCTTTAAGTGTGTTTGGTGGCTCAGAACCATCAAAAAACGTTGAAATATAGTTCAAATTCAATAAAAATCGACAAAAATACAGTTTCTAGCTAAAATTTGATGGTTTCGTTGCACTTTCCGAGCCCGTTGGGTATCTGATTGGCTTAAAAGTACAAGAAAACACTTCAAAAGTGACGTTTCTGAAGAATTTTAACAGTTTTCTTGTATCTACGAACGCCAGAATGCATAAAATTGACCTAAACGTCTCCTTTTCCTATTCTGAGTCGATTCTGCATGCTTTAAGTGTGTTTGGTGGCTCAGAACCATCAAAAAACTTTGAAATATAGTTCAAATTCAATAAAAATCGACAAAAATACAGTTTCTAGCTAAAATTTGATGGTTTCGTTGCACTTTCCGAGCCCGTAGGGTATCTGATTGGCTTAAAAGTACAAGAAAACACTTCAAAAGTGACGTTTCTGAAGAATTTTAACAGTTTTCTTGTATCTACGAACGCCAGAACGCATAAAATTGACCTAAACGTCTCCTTTTCCTATTCTGAGTCGATTCTGCATGCTTTAAGTGTGTTTGGTGGCTCAGAACCATCAAAAAACTTTGAAATATAGTTCAAATTCAATAAAAATCGACAAAAATACAGTTTCTAGCTAAAATTTGATGGTTTCGTTGCACTTTCCGAGCCCGTAGGGTATCTGATTGGCTTAAAAGTACAAGAAAACACTTCCAAAGTGACGTTTCTGAAGAATTTTAACAGTTTTCTTGTATCTACGAACGCCAGAATGCATAAAATTGACCTAAACGTCTCCTTTTCCTATTCTGAGTCGATTCTGCATGCTTTAAGTGTGTTTGGTGGCTCAGAACCATCAAAAAACGTTGAAATATAGTTCAAATTCAATAAAAATCGACAAAAATACAGTTTCTAGCTAAAATTTGATGGTTTCGTTGCACTTTCCGAGCCCGTAGGGTATCTGATTGGCTTAAAAGTACAAGAAAACACTTCAAAAGTGACGTTTCTGAAGAATTTTAACAGTTTTCTTGTATCTACGAACGCCAGAATGCATAAAATTGACCTAAACGTCTCCTTTTCCTATTCTGAGTGGATTCTGCATGCTTTAAGTGTGTTTGGTGGCTCAGAACCATCAAAAAACGTTGAAATATAGTTCAAATTCAATAAAAATCGACAAAAATACAGTTTCTAGCTAAAATTTGATGGTTTCGTTGCACTTTCCGAGCCCGTAGGGTATCTGATTGGCTTAAAAGTACAAGAAAACACTTCAAAAGTGACGTTTCTGAAGAATTTTAACAGTTTTCTTGTATCTACGAACGCCAGAATGCATAAAATTGACCTAAACGTCTCCTTTTCCTATTCTGAGTCGATTCTGCATGCTTTAAGTGTGTTTGGTGGCTCAGAACCATCAAAAAACGTTGAAATATAGTTCAAATTCAATAAAAATCGACAAAAATACAGTTTCTAGCTAAAATTTGATGGTTTCTTTGCACTTTCCGAGCCCGTAGGATATCTGATTGGCTTAAAAGTACAAGAAAACACTTCAAAAGTGACGTTTCTGAAGAATTTTAACAGTTTTCTTGTATCTACGAACGCCAGAATGCATAAAATTGACCTAAACGTCTCCTTTTCCTATTCTGAGTCGATTCTGCATGCTTTAAGTGTGTTTGGTGGCTCAGAACCATCAAAAAACGTTGAAATATAGTTCAAATTCAATAAAAATCGACAAAAATACAGTTTCTAGGTAAAATTTGATGGTTTCGTTGCACTTTCCGAGCCCGTCGGGTATCTGATTGGCTTAAAAGTACAAGAAAACACTTCAAAAGTGACGTTTCTGAAGAATTTTAACAGTTTTCTTGTATCTACGAACGCCAGAATGCATAAAATTGACCTAAACGTCTCCTTTTCCTATTCTGAGTCGATTCTGCATGCTTTAAGTGTGTTTGGTGGCTCAGAACCATCAAAAAACGTTGAAATATAGTTCAAATTCAATAAAAATCGACAAAAATACAGTTTCTAGCTAAAATTTGATGGTTTCGTTGCACTTTCCGAGCCCGTAGGGTATCTGATTGGCTTAAAAGTGCAAGAAAACACTTCAAAAGTGACGTTTCTGAAGAGTTTTAACAGTTTTCTTGTATCTACGAACGCCAGAATGCATAAAATTGACCTAAACGTCTCCTTTTCCTATTCTGAGTCGATTCTGCATGCTTTAAGTGTGTTTGGTGGCTCAGAACCATCAAAAAACGTTGAAATATAGTTCAAATTCAATAAAAATCGACAAAAATACAGTTTCTAGCTAAAATTTGATGGTTTCGTTGCACTTTCCGAGCCCGTAGGGTATCTGATTGGCTTAAAAGTACAAGAAAACACTTCAAAAGTGACGTTTCTGAAGAATTTTAACAGTTTTCTTGTATCTACGAACGCCAGAATGCATAAAATTGACCTAAACGTCTCCTTTTCCTATTCTGAGTCGATTCTGCATGCTTTAAGTGTGTTTGGTGGCTCAGAACCATCAAAAAACGTTGAAATATAGTTCAAATTCAATAAAAATCGACAAAAATACAGTTTCTAGCTAAAATTTGATGGCTTCGTTGCACTTTCCGAGCCCGTAGGGTATCTGATTGGCTTAAAAGTACAAGAAAACACTTCAAAAGTGACGTTTCTGAAGAATTTTAACAGTTTTCTTGTATCTACGAACGCCAGAATGCATAAAATTGACCTAAACGTCTCCTTTTCCTATTCTGAGTCGATTCTGCATGCTTTAAGTGTGTTTGGTGGCTCAGAACCATCAAAAAACGTTGAAATATAGTTCAAATTCAATAAAAATCGACAAAAATACAGTTTCTAGCTAAAATTTGATGGTTTCGTTGCACTTTCCGAGCCCGTTGGGTATCTGATTGGCTTAAAAGTACAAGAAAACACTTCAAAAGTGACGTTTCTGAAGAATTTTAACAGTTTTCTTGTATCTACGAACGCCAGAATGCATAAAATTGACCTAAACGTCTCCTTTTCCTATTCTGAGTCGATTCTGCATGCTTTAAGTGTGTTTGGTGGCTCAGAACCATCAAAAAACGTTGAAATATAGTTCAAATTCAATAAAAATCGACAAAAATACAGTTTCTAGCTAAAATTTGATGGTTTCGTTGCACTTTCCGAGCCCGTTGGGTATCTGATTGGCTTAAAAGTACAAGAAAACACTTCAAAAGTGACGTTTCTGAAGAATTTTAACAGTTTTCTTGTATCTACGAACGCCAGAATGCATAAAATTGACCTAAACGTCTCCTTTTCCTATTCTGAGTCGATTCTGCATGCTTTAAGTGTGTTTGGTGGCTCAGAACCATCAAAAAACGTTGAAATATAGTTCAAATTCAATAAAAATCGACAAAAATACAGTTTCTAGCTAAAATTTGATGGTTTCGTTGCACTTTCCGAGCCCGTAGGGTATCTGATTGGCTTAAAAGTACAAGAAAACACTTCAAAAGTGACGTTTCTGAAGAATTTTAACAGTTTTCTTGTATCTACGAACGGAACGCCAGAATGCATAAAATTGACCTAAACGTCTCCTTTTCCTATTCTGAGTCGATTCTGCATGCTTTAAGTGTTTTTGGTGGCTCAGAACCATCAAAAAACGTTGAAATATAGTTCAAATTCAATAAAAATCGACAAAAATACAGTTTCTAGCTAAAATTTGATGGTTTCGTTGCACTTTCCGAGCCCGTAGGGTATCTGATTGGCTTAAAAGTACAAGAAAACACTTCAAAAGTGACGTTTCTGAAGAATTTTAACAGTTTTCTTGTATCTACGAACGCCAGAATGCATAAAATTGACCTAAACGTCTCCTTTTCCTATTCTGAGTCGATTCTGCATGCTTTAAGTGTGTTTGGTGGCTCAGAACCATCAAAAAACGTTGAAATATAGTTCAAATTCAATAAAAATCGACAAAAATACAGTTTCTAGCTAAAATTTGATGGTTTCGTTGCACTTTCCGAGCCCGTAGGGTATCTGATTGGCTTAAAAGTACAAGAAAACACTTCAAAAGTGACGTTTCTGAAGAATTTTAACAGTTTTCTTGTATCTACGAACGCCAGAATGCATAAAATTGACCTAAACGTCTCCTTTTCCTATTCTGAGTCGATTCTGCATGCTTTAAGTGTGTTTGGTGGCTCAGAACCATCAAAAAACGTTGAAATATAGTTCAAATTCAATAAAAATCGACAAAAATACAGTTTCTAGCTAAAATTTGATGGTTTCGTTGCACTTTCCGAGCCCGTAGGGTATCTGATTGGCTTAAAAGTACAAGAAAACACTTAAAAAGTGACGTTTCTGAAGAATTTTAACAGTTTTCTTGTGTCTACGAACGCCAGAATGCATAAAATTGACCTAAACGTCTCCTTTTCCTATTCTGAGTCGATTCTGCATGCTTTAAGTGTGTTTGGTGGCTCAGAACCATCAAAAAACGTTGAAATATAGTTCAAATTCAATAAAAATCGACAAAAATACAGTTTCTAGCTAAAATTTGATGGTTTCGTTGCACTTTCCGAGCCCGTTGGGTATCTGATTGGCTTAAAAGTACAAGAAAACACTTCAAAAGTGACGTTTCTGAAGAATTTTAACAGTTTTCTTGTATCTACGAACGCCAGAATGCATAAAATTGACCTAAACGTCTCCTTTTCCTATTCTGAGTCGATTCTGCATGCTTTAAGTGTGTTTGGTGGCTCAGAACCATCAAAAAACGTTGAAATATAGTTCAAATTCAATAAAAATCAACAAAAATGCAGTTTCTAGCTAAAATTTGATGGTTTCGTTGCACTTTCCGAGCCCGTAGGGTATCTGATTGGCTTAAAAGTACAAGAAAACACTTCAAAAGTGACGTTTCTGAAGAATTTTAACAGTTTTCTTGTATCTACGAACGCCAGAATGCATAAAATTGACCTAAACGTCTCCTTTTCCTATTCTGAGTCGATTCTGCATGCTTTAAGTGTGTTTGGTGGCTCAGAACCATCAAAAAACGTTGAAATATAGTTCAAATTCAATAAAAATCGACAAAAATACAGTTTCTAGCTAAAATTTGATGGTTTCGTTGCACTTTCCGAGCCCGTAGGGTATCTGATTGGCTTAAAAGTACAAGAAAACACTTCAAAAGTGACGTTTCTGAAGAATTTTAACAGTTTTCTTGTATCTACGAACGCCAGAATGCATAAAATTGACCTAAACGTCTCCTTTTCCTATTCTGAGTCGATTCTGCATGCTTTAAGTGTGTTTGGTGGCTCAGAACCATCAAAAAACGTTGAAATATAGTTCAAATTCAATAAAAATCGACAAAAATACAGTTTCTAGCTAAAATTTGATGGTTTCGTTGCACTTTCCGAGCCCGTAGGGTATCTGATTGGCTTAAAAGTACAAGAAAACACTTCAAAAGTGACGTTTCTGAAGAATTTTAACAGTTTTCTTGTATCTACGAACGCCAGAATGCATAAAATTGACCTAAACGTCTCCTTTTCCTATTCTGAGTCGATTCTACATGCTTTAAGTGTGTTTGGTGGCTCAGAACCATCAAAAAACGTTGAAATATAGTTCAAATTCAATAAAAATCGACAAAAATACAGTTTCTAGCTAAAATTTGATGGTTTCGTTGCACTTTCCGAGCCCGTAGGGTATCTGATTGGCTTAAAAGTACAAGAAAACACTTCAAAAGTGACGTTTCTGAAGAATTTTAACAGTTTTCTTGTATCTACGAACGCCAGAATGCATACAATTGACCTAAACGTCTCCTTTTCCTATTCTGAGTCGATTCTGCATGCTTTAAGTGTGTTTGGTGGCTCAGAACCATCAAAAAACGTTGAAATATAGTTCAAATTCAATAAAAATCGACAAAAATACAGTTTCTAGCTAAAATTTGATGGTTTCGTTGCACTTTCCGAGCCCGTAGGGTATCTGATTGGCTTAAAAGTACAAGAAAACACTTCAAAAGTGACGTTTCTGAAGAGTTTTAACAGTTTTCTTGTATCTACGAACGCCAGAATGCATAAATTTGACCTAAACGTCTCCTTTTCCTATTCTGAGTCGATTCTGCATGCTTTAAGTGTGTTTGGTGGCTCAGAACCATCAAAAAACGTTGAAATATAGTTCAAATTCAATAAAAATCGACAAAAATACAGTTTCTAGCTAAAATTTGATGGTTTCGTTGCACTTTCCGAGCCCGTAGGGTATCTGATTGGCTTAAAAGTACAAGAAAACACTTCAAAAGTGACGTTTCTGAAGAATTTTAACAGTTTTCTTGTATCTACGAACGCCAGAATGCATAAAATTGACCTAAACGTCTCCTTTTCCTATTCTGAGTCGATTCTGCATGCTTTAAGTGTGTTTGGTGGCTCAGAACCATCAAAAAACGTTGAAATATAGTTCAAATTCAATAAAAATCGACAAAAATACAGTTTCTAGCTAAAATTTGATGGTTTCGTTGCACTTTCCGAGCCCGTAGGGTATCTGATTGGCTTAAAAGTACAAGAAAACACTTCAAAAGTGACGTTTCTGAAGAATTTTAACAGTTTTCTTGTATCTACGAACGCCAGAATGCATAAAATTGACCTAAACGTCTCCTTTTCCTATTCTGAGTCGATTCTGCATGCTTTAAGTGTGTTTGGTGGCTCAGAACCATCAAAAAACGTTGAAATATTGTTCAAATTCAATAAAAATCGACAAAAATACAGTTTCTAGCTAAAATTTGATGGTTTCGTTGCACTTTCCGAGCCCGTTGGGTATCTGATTGGCTTAAAAGTACAAGAAAACACTTCAAAAGTGACGTTTCTGAAGAATTTTAACAGTTTTCTTGTATCTACGAACGCCAGAATGCATAAAATTGACCTAAACGTCTCCTTTTCCTATTCTGAGTCGATTCTGCATGCTTTAAGTGTGTTTGGTGGCTCAGAACCATCAAAAAACGTTGAAATATAGTTCAAATTCAATAAAAATCGACAAAAATACAGTTTCTAGCTAAAATTTGATGGTTTCGTTGCACTTTCCGAGCCCGTTGGGTATCTGATTGGCTTAAAAGTACAAGAAAACACTTCAAAAGTGACGTTTCTGAAGAATTTTAACAGTTTTCTTGTATCTACGAACGCCAGAATGCATAAAATTGACCTAAACGTCTCCTTTTCCTATTCTGAGTCGATTCTGCATGCTTTAAGTGTGTTTGGTGGCTCAGAACCATCAAAAAACGTTGAAATATAGTTCAAATTCAATAAAAATCGACAAAAATACAGTTTCTAGCTAAAATTTGATGGTTTCGTTGCACTTTCCGAGCCCGTAGGGTATCTGATTGGCTTAAAAGTACAAGAAAACACTTCAAAAGTGACGTTTCTGAAGAATTTTAACAGTTTTCTTGTATCTACGAACGCCAGAATGCATAAAATTGACCTAAACGTCTCCTTTTCCTATTCTGAGTCGATTCTGCATGCTTTAAGTGTGTTTGGTGGCTCAGAACCATCAAAAAACGTTGAAATATAGTTCAAATTCATTAAAAATCGACAAAAATACAGTTTCTAGCTAAAATTTGATGGTTTCGTTGCACTTTCCGAGCCCGTTGGGTATCTGATTGGCTTAAAAGTACAAGAAAACACTTCAAAAGTGACGTTCCTGAAGAATTTTAACAGTTTTCTTGTATCTACGAACGCCAGAATGCATAAAATTGACCTAAACGTCTCCTTTTCCTATTCTGAGTCGATTCTGCATGCTTTAAGTGTGTTTGGTGGCTCAGAACCATCAAAAAACGTTGAAATATAGTTCAAATTCAATAAAAATCGACGAAAATACAGTTTCTAGGTAAAATTTGATGGTTTCGTTGCACTTTCCGAGCCCGTTGGGTATCTGATTGGCTTAAAAGTACAAGAAAACACTTCAAAAGTGACGTTTCTGAAGAATTTTAACAGTTTTCTTGTATCTACGAACGCCAGAATGCATAAAATTCACCTAAACGTCTCCTTTTCCTATTCTGAGTCGATTCTGCATGCTTTAAGTGTGTTTGGTGGCTCAGAACCATCAAAAAACGTTGAAATATAGTTCAAATTCAATAAAAATCGACAAAAATACAGTTTCTAGCTAAAATTTGATGGTTTCGTTGCACTTTCCGAGCCCGTAGGGTATCTGATTGGCTTAAAAGTACAAGAAAACACTTCAAAAGTGACGTTTCTGAAGAATTTTAACAGTTTTCTTGTATCTACGAACGGAACGCCAGAATGCATAAAATTGACCTAAACGTCTCCTTTTCCTATTCTGAGTCGATTCTGCATGCTTTAAGTGTTTTTGGTGGCTCAGAACCATCAAAAAACGTTGAAATATAGTTCAAATTCAATAAAAATCGACAAAAATACAGTTTCTAGCTAAAATTTGATGGTTTCGTTGCACTTTCCGAGCCCGTAGGGTATCTGATTGGCTTAAAAGTACAAGAAAACACTTCAAAAGTGACGTTTCTGAAGAATTTTAACAGTTTTCTTGTATCTACGAACGCCAGAATGCATAAAATTGACCTAAACGTCTCCTTTTCCTATTCTGAGTCGATTCTGCATGCTTTAAGTGTGTTTGGTGGCTCAGAACCATCAAAAAACGTTGAAATATAGTTCAAATTCAATAAAAATCGACAAAAATACAGTTTCTAGCTAAAATTTGATGGTTTCGTTGCACTTTCCGAGCCCGTAGGGTATCTGATTGGCTTAAAAGTACAAGAAAACACTTCAAAAGTGACGTCTCTGAAGAATTTTAACAGTTTTCTTGTATCTACGAACGCCAGAATGCATAAAATTGACCTAAACGTCTCCTTTTCCTATTCTGAGTCGATTCTGCATGCTTTAAGTGTGTTTGGTGGCTCAGAACCATCAAAAAACGTTGAAATATAGTTCAAATTCAATAAAAATCGACAAAAATACAGTTTCTAGCTAAAATTTGATGGTTTCGTTGCACTTTCCGAGCCCGTAGGGTATCTGATTGGCTTAAAAGTACAAGAAAACACTTAAAAAGTGACGTTTCTGAAGAATTTTAACAGTTTTCTTGTGTCTACGAAGGCCAGAATGCATAAAATTGACCTAAACGTCTCCTTTTCCTATTCTGAGTCGATTCTGCATGCTTTAAGTGTGTTTGGTGGCTCAGAACCATCAAAAAACGTTGAAATATAGTTCAAATTCAATAAAAATCAACAAAAATACAGTTTCTAGCTAAAATTTGATGGTTTCGTTGCACTTTCCGAGCCCGTAGGGTATCTGATTGGCTTAAAAGTACAAGAAAACACTTCAAAAGTGACGTTTCTGAAGAATTTTAACAGTTTTCTTGTATCTACGAACGCCAGAATGCATAAAATTGACCTAAACGTCTCCTTTTCCTATTCTGAGTCGATTCTGCATGCTTTAAGTGTGTTTGGTGGCTCAGAACCATCAAAAAACGTTGAAATATAGTTCAAATTCAATAAAAATCGACAAAAATACAGTTTCTAGCTAAAATTTGATGGTTTCGTTGCACTTTCCGAGCCCGTAGGGTATCTGATTGGCTTAAAAGTACAAGAAAACACTTCAAAAGTGACGTTTCTGAAGAATTTTAACAGTTTTCTTGTATCTACGAACGCCAGAATGCATAAAATTGACCTAAACGTCTCCTTTTCCTATTCTGAGTCGATTCTGCATGCTTTAAGTGTGTTTGGTGGCTCAGAACCATCAAAAAACGTTGAAATATAGTTCAAATTCAATAAAAATCGACAGAAATACAGTTTCTAGCTAAAATTTGATGGTTTCGTTGCACTTTCCGAGCCCGTAGGGTATCTGATTGGCTTAAAAGTACAAGAAAACATTTCAAAAGTGACGTTTCTGAAGAATTTTAACAGTTTTCTTGTATCTACGAACGCCAGAATGCATAAAATTGACCTAAACGTCTCCTTTTCCTATTCTGAGTCGATTCTACATGCTTTAAGTGTGTTTGGTGGCTCAGAACCATCAAAAAACGTTGAAATATAGTTCAAATTCAATAAAAATCGACAAAAATACAGTTTCTAGCTAAAATTTGATGGTTTCGTTGCACTTTCCGAGCCCGTAGGGTATCTGATTGGCTTAAAAGTACAAGAAAACACTTCAAAAGTGACGTTTCTGAAGAATTTTAACAGTTTTCTTGTATCTACGAACGCCAGAATGCATACAATTGACCTAAACGTCTCCTTTTCCTATTCTGAGTCGATTCTGCATGCTTTAAGTGTGTTTGGTGGCTCAGAACCATCAAAAAACGTTGAAATATAGTTCAAATTCAATAAAAATCGACAAAAATACAGTTTCTAGCTAAAATTTGATGGTTTCGTTGCACTTTCCGAGCCCGTAGGGTATCTGATTGGCTTAAAAGTACAAGAAAACACTTCAAAAGTGACGTTTCTGAAGAGTTTTAACAGTTTTCTTGTATCTACGAACGCCAGAATGCATAAAATTGACCTAAACGTCTCCTTTTCCTATTCTGAGTCGATTCTGCATGCTTTAAGTGTGTTTGGTGGCTCAGAACCATCAAAAAACGTTGAAATATAGTTCAAATTCAATAAAAATCGACAAAAATACAGTTTCTAGCTAAAATTTGATGGTTTCGTTGCACTTTCCGAGCCCGTAGGGTATCTGATTGGCTTAAAAGTACAAGAAAACACTTCAAAAGTGACGTTTCTGAAGAATTTTAACAGTTTCCTTGTATCTACGAACGCCAGAATGCATAAAATTGACCTAAACGTCTCCTTTTCCTATTCTGAGTCGATTCTGCATGCTTTAAGTGTGTTTGGTGGCTCAGAACCATCAAAAAACGTTGAAATATAGTTCAAATTCAATAAAAATCGACAAAAATACAGTTTCTAGCTAAAATTTGATGGTTTCGTTGCACTTTCCGAGCCCGTTGGGTATCTGATTGGCTTAAAAGTACAAGAAAACACTTCAAAAGTGACGTTTCTGAAGAATTTTAACAGTTTTCTTGTATCTACGAACGCCAGAATGCATAAAATTGACCTAAACGTCTCCTTTTCCTATTCTGAGTCGATTCTGCATGCTTTAAGTGTGTTTGGTGGCTCAGAACCATCAAAAAACGTTGAAATATAGTTCAAATTCAATAAAAATCGACAAAAATACAGTTTCTAGCTAAAATTTGATGGTTTCGTTGCACTTTCCGAGCCCGTAGGGTATCTGATTGGCTTAAAAGTACAAGAAAACACTTCAAAAGTGACGTTTCTGAAGAATTTTAACAGTTTTCTTGTATCTACGAACGCCAGAATGCATTAAATTGACCTAAACGTCTCCTTTTCCTATTCTGAGTCGATTCTGCATGCTTTAAGTGTGTTTGGTGGCTCAGAACCATCAAAAAACGTTGAAATATAGTACAAATTCAATAAAAATCGACAAAAATACAGTTTCTAGCTAAAATTTGATGGTTTCGTTGCACTTTCCGAGCCCGTAGGGTATCTGATTGGCTTAAAAGTACAAGAAAACATTTCAAAAGTGACGTTTCTAAAGAATTTTAACAGTTTTCTTGTATCTACGAACGCCAGAATGCATAAAATTGACCTAAACGTCTCCTTTTCCTATTCTGAGTCGATTCTGCATGCTTTAAGTGTGTTTGGTGGCTCAGAACCATCAAAAAACGTTGAAATATAGTTCAAATTCAATAAAAATCGACAAAAATACAGTTTCTAGCTAAAATTTGATGGTTTCGTTGCACTTTCCGAGCCCGTAGGGTATCTGATTGGCTTAAAAGTACAAGAAAACACTTCAAAAGTGACGTTTCTGAAGAATTTTAACAGTTTTCTTGTATCTACGAACGCCAGAATGCATAAAATTGACCTAAACTTCTCCTTTTCCTATTCTGAGTCGATTCTGCATGCTTTAAGTGTGTTTGGTGGCTCAGAACCATCAAAAAACGTTGAAATATAGTTCAAATTCAATAAAAATCGACAAAAATACAGTTTCTAGCTAAAATTTGATGGTTTCGTTGCACTTTCCGAGTCCGTAGGGTATCTGATTGGCTTAAAAGTACAAGAAAACACTTCAAAAGTGACGTTTCTGAAGAATTTTAACAGTTTTCTTGTATCTACGAACGCCAGAATGCATAAAATTGACCTAAACGTCTCCTTTTCCTATTCTGAGTCGATTCTGCATGCTTTAAGTGTGTTTGGTGGCTCAGAACCATCAAAAAACGTTGAAATATAGTTCAAATTCAATAAAAATCAACAAAAATACAGTTTCTAGCTAAAATTTGATGGTTTCGTTGCACTTTCCGAGCCCGTATGGTATCTGATTGGCTTAAAAGTACAAGAAAACACTTCAAAAGTGACGTTTCTGAAGAAATTTAACAGTTTTCTTGTATCTACGAACGCCAGAATGCATAAAATTGACCTAAACGTCTCCTTTTCCTATTCTGAGTCGATTCTGCATGCTTTAAGTGTGTTTGGTGGCTCAGAACCATCAAAAAACGTTGAAATATAGTTCAAATTCAATAAAAATCGACAAAAATACAGTTTCTAGCTAAAATTTGATGGTTTCGTTGCACTTTCCGAGCCCGTAGGGTATCTGATTGGCTTAAAAGTACAAGAAAACACTTCAAAAGTGACGTTTCTGAAGAATTTTAACAGTTTTCTTGTATCTACGAACGCCAGAATGCATAAAATTGACCTAAACGTCTCCTTTTCCTATTCTGAGTCGATTCTGCATGCTTTAAGTGTGTTTGGTGGCTCAGAACCATCAAAAAACGTTGAAATATAGTTCAAATTCAATAAAAATCGACAAAAATACAGTTTCTAGCTAAAATTTGATGGTTTCGTTGCACTTTCCGAGCCCGTAGGGTATCTGATTGGCTTAAAAGTACAAGAAAACACTTCAAAAGTGACGTTTCTGAAGAATTTTAACAGTTTTCTTGTATCTACGAACGCCAGAATGCATAAAATTGACCTAAACGTCTCCTTTTCCTATTCTGAGTCGATTCTGCATGCTTTAAGTGTTTTTGGTGGCTCAGAACCATCAAAAAACGTTGAAATATAGTTCAAATTCAATAAAAATCGACAAAAATACAGTTTCTAGCTAAAATTTGATGGTTTCGTTGCACTTTCCGAGCCCGTAGGGTATCTGATTGGCTTAAAAGTACAAGAAAACACTTCAAAAGTGACGTTTCTGAAGAATTTTAACAGTTTCCTTGTATCTACGAACGCCAGAATGCATAAAATTGACCTAAACGTCTCCTTTTCCTATTCTGAGTCGATTCTGCATGCTTTAAGTGTGTTTGGTGGCTCAGAACCATCAAAAAACGTTGAAATATAGTTCAAATTCAATAAAAATCGACAAAAATACAGTTTCTAGCTAAAATTTGATGGTTTCGTTGCACTTTCCGAGCCCGTTGGGTATCTGATTGGCTTAAAAGTACAAGAAAACACTTCAAAAGTGACGTTTCTGAAGAATTTTAACAGTTTTCTTGTATCTACGAACGCCAGAATGCATAAAATTGACCTAAACGTCTCCTTTTCCTATTCTGAGTCGATTCTGCATGCTTTAAGTGTGTTTGGTGGCTCAGAACCATCAAAAAACGTTGAAATATAGTTCAAATTCAATAAAAATCGACAAAAATACAGTTTCTAGCTAAAATTTGATGGTTTCGTTGCACTTTCCGAGCCCGTTGGGTATCTGATTGGCTTAAAAGTACAAGAAAACACTTCAAAAGTGACGTTTCTGAAGAATTTTAACAGTTTTCTTGTATCTACGAACGCCAGAATGCATAAAATTGACCTAAACGTCTCCTTTTCCTATTCTGAGTCGATTCTGCATGCTTTAAGTGTGTTTGGTGGCTCAGAACCATCAAAAAACGTTGAAATATAGTTCAAATTCAATAAAAATCGACAAAAATACAGTTTCTAGCTAAAATTTGATGGTTTCGTTGCACTTTCCGAGCCCGTTGGGTATCTGATTGGCTTAAAAGTACAAGAAAACACTTCAAAAGTGACGTTTCTGAAGAATTTTAACAGTTTTCTTGTATCTACGAACGCCAGAATGCATAAAATTGACCTAAACGTCTCCTTTTCCTATTCTGAGTCGATTCTGCATGCTTTAAGTGTGTTTGGTGGCTCAGAACCATCAAAAAACGTTGAAATACAGTTCAAATTCAATAAAAATCGACAAAAATACAGTTTCTAGCTAAAATTTGATGGTTTCGTTGCACTTTCCGAGCCCGTAGGGTATCTGATTGGCTTAAAAGTACAAGAAAACACTTCAAAAGTGACGTTTCTGAAGAATTTTAACAGTTTTCTTGTATCTACGAACGCCAGAATGCATTAAATTGACCTAAACGTCTCCTTTTCCTATTCTGAGTCGATTCTGCATGCTTTAAGTGTGTTTGGTGGCTCAGAACCATCAAAAAACGTTGAAATATAGTTCAAATTCAATAAAAATCGACAAAAATACAGTTTCTAGCTAAAATTTGATGGTTTCGTTGCACTTTCCGAGCCCGTAGGGTATCTGATTGGCTTAAAAGTACAAGAAAACATTTCAAAAGTGACGTTTCTAAAGAATTTTAACAGTTTTCTTGTATCTACGAACGCCAGAATGCATAAAATTGACCTAAACGTCTCCTTTTCCTATTCTGAGTCGATTCTGCATGCTTTAAGTGTGTTTGGTGGCTCAGAACCATCAAAAAACGTTGAAATATAGTTCAAATTCAATAAAAATCGACAAAAATACAGTTTCTAGCTAAAATTTGATGGTTTCGTTGCACTTTCCGAGCCCGTAGGGTATCTGATTGGCTTAAAAGTACAAGAAAACACTTCAAAAGTGACGTTTCTGAAGAATTTTAACAGTTTTCTTGTATCTACGAACGCCAGAATGCATAAAATTGACCTAAACTTCTCCTTTTCCTATTCTGAGTCGATTCTGCATGCTTTAAGTGTGTTTGGTGGCTCAGAACCATCAAAAAACGTTGAAATATAGTTCAAATTCAATAAAAATCGACAAAAATACAGTTTCTAGCTAAAATTTGATGGTTTCGTTGCACTTTCCGAGTCCGTAGGGTATCTGATTGGCTTAAAAGTACAAGAAAACACTTCAAAAGTGACGTTTCTGAAGAATTTTAACAGTTTTCTTGTATCTACGAACGCCAGAATGCATAAAATTGACCTAAACGTCTCCTTTTCCTATTCTGAGTCGATTCTGCATGCTTTAAGTGTGTTTGGTGGCTCAGAACCATCAAAAAACGTTGAAATATAGTTCAAATTCAATAAAAATCAACAAAAATACAGTTTCTAGCTAAAATTTGATGGTTTCGTTGCACTTTCCGAGCCCGTATGGTATCTGATTGGCTTAAAAGTACAAGAAAACACTTCAAAAGTGACGTTTCTGAAGAATTTTAACAGTTTTCTTGTATCTACGAACGCCAGAATGCATAAAATTGACCTAAACGTCTCCTTTTCCTATTCTGAGTCGATTCTGCATGCTTTAAGTGTGTTTGGTGGCTCAGAACCATCAAAAAACGTTGAAATATAGTTCAAATTCAATAAAAATCGACAAAAATACAGTTTCTAGCTAAAATTTGATGGTTTCGTTGCACTTTCCGTGCCCGTAGGGTATCTGATTGGCTTAAAAGTACAAGAAAACACTTCAAAAGTGACGTTTCTGAAGAATTTTAACAGTTTTCTTGTATCTACGAACGCCAGAATGCATAAAATTGACCTAAACGTCTCCTTTTCCTATTCTGAGACGATTCTGCATGCTTTAAGTGTGTTTGGTGGCTCAGAACCATCAAAAAACGTTGAAATATAGTTCAAATTCAATAAAAATCGACAAAAATACAGTTTCTAGCTAAAATTTGATGGTTTCGTTGCACTTTCCGAGCCCGTAGGGTATCTGATTGGCTTAAAAGTACAAGAAAACACTTCAAAAGTGACGTTTCTGAAGAATTTTAACAGTTTTCTTGTATCTACGAACGCCAGAATGCATAAAATTGACCTAAACGTCTCCTTTTCCTATTCTGAGTCGATTCTGCATGCTTTAAGTGTTTTTGGTGGCTCAGAACCATCAAAAAACGTTGAAATATAGTTCAAATTCAATAAAAATCGACAAAAATACAGTTTCTAGCTAAAATTTGATGGTTTCGTTGCACTTTCGGAGCCCGTAGGGTATCTGATTGGCTTAAAAGTACAAGAAAACACTTCAAAAGTGACGTTTCTGAAGAATTTTAACAGTTTTCTTGTATCTACGAACGCCAGAATGCATAAAATTGACCTAAACGTCTCCTTTTCCTATTCTGAGTCGATTCTGCATGCTTTAAGTGTGTTTGGTGGCTCAGAACCATCAAAAAACGTTGAAATATAGTTCAAATTCAATAAAAATCGACAAAAATACAGTTTCTAGCTAAAATTTGATGGTTTCGTTGCACTTTCCGAGCCCGTAGGGTATCTGATTGGCTTAAAAGTACAAGAAAATACTTCAAAAGTGACGTTTCTGAAGAATTTTAACAGTTTTCTTGTATCTACGAACGCCAGAATGCATAAAATTGACCTAAACGTCTCCTTTTCCTATTCTGAGTCGATTCTGCATGCTTTAAGTGTGTTTGGTGGCTCAGAACCATCAAAAAACGTTGAAATATAGTTCAAATTCAATAAAAATCGACAAAAATACAGTTTCTAGCTAAAATTTGATGGTTTCGTTGCACTTTCCGAGCCCGTAGGGTATCTGATTGGCTTAAAAGTACAAGAAAACATTTCAAAAGTGACGTTTCTAAAGAATTTTAACAGTTTTCTTGTATCTACGAACGCCAGAATGCATAAAATTGACCTAAACGTCTCCTTTTCCTATTCTGAGTCGATTCTGCATGCTTTAAGTGTGTTTGGTGGCTCAGAACCATCAAAAAACGTTGAAATATAGTTCAAATTCAATAAAAATCGACAAAAATACAGTTTCTAGCTAAAATTTGATGGTTTGGTTGCACTTTCCGAGCCCGTAGGGTATCTGATTGGCTTAAAAGTACAAGAAAACACTTCAAAAGTGACGTTTCTGAAGAATTTTAACAGTTTTCTTGTATCTACGAACGCCAGAATGCATAAAATTGACCTAAACTTCTCCTTTTCCTATTCTGAGTCGATTCTGCATGCTTTAAGTGTGTTTGGTGGCTCAGAACCATCAAAAAACGTTGAAATATAGTTCAAATTCAATAAAAATCCACAAAAATACAGTTTCTAGCTAAAATTTGATGGTTTCGTTGCACTTTCCGAGTCCGTAGGGTATCTGATTGGCTTAAAAGTACAAGAAAACACTTCAAAAGTGACGTTTCTGAAGAATTTTAACAGTTTTCTTGTATCTACGAACGCCAGAATGCATAAAATTGACCTAAACGTCTCCTTTTCCTATTCTGAGTCGATTCTGCATGCTTTAAGTGTGTTTGGTGGCTCAGAACCATCAAAAAACGTTGAAATATAGTTCAAATTCAATAAAAATCAACAAAAATACAGTTTCTAGCTAAAATTTGATGGTTTCGTTGCACTTTCCGAGCCCGTATGGTATCTGATTGGCTTAAAAGTACAAGAAAACACTTCAAAAGTGACGTTTCTGAAGAATTTTAACAGTTTTCTTGTATCTACGAACGCCAGAATGCATAAAATTGACCTAAACGTCTCCTTTTCCTATTCTGAGTCGATTCTGCATGCTTTAAGTGTGTTTGGTGGCTCAGAACCATCAAAAAACGTAGAAATATAGTTCAAATTCAATAAAAATCGACAAAAATACAGTTTCTAGCTAAAATTTGATGGTTTCGTTGCACTTTCCGAGCCCGTAGGGTATCTGATTGGCTTAAAAGTACAAGAAAACACTTCAAAAGTGACGTTTCTGAAGAATTTTAACAGTTTTCTTGTATCTACGAACGCCAGAATGCATAAAATTGACCTAAACGTCTCCTTTTCCTATTCTGAGTCGATTCTGCATGCTTTAAGTGTGTTTGGTGGCTCAGAACCATCAAAAAACGTTGAAATATAGTTCAAATTCAATAAAAATCGACAAAAATACAGTTTCTAGCTAAAATTTGATGGTTTCGTTGCACTTTCCGAGCCCGTAGGGTATCTGATTGGCTTAAAAGTACAAGAAAACACTTCAAAAGTGACGTTTCTGAAGAATTTTAACAGTTTTCTTGTATCTACGAACGCCAGAATGCATAAAATTGACCTAAACGTCTCCTTTTCCTATTCTGAGTCGATTCTGCATGCTTTAAGTGTTTTTGGTGGCTCAGAACCATCAAAAAACGTTGAAATATAGTTCAAATTCAATAAAAATCGACAAAAATACAGTTTCTAGCTAAAATTTGATGGTTTCGTTGCACTTTCGGAGCCCGTAGGGTATCTGATTGGCTTAAAAGTACAAGAAAACACTTCAAAAGTGACGTTTCTGAAGAATTTTAACAGTTTTCTTGTATCTACGAACGCCAGAATGCATAAATTTGACCTAAACGTCTCCTTTTCCTATTCTGAGTCGATTCTGCATGCTTTAAGTGTGTTTGGTGGCTCAGAACCATCAAAAAACGTTGAAATATAGTTCAAATTCAATAAAAATCGACAAAAATACAGTTTCTAGCTAAAATTTGATGGTTTCGTTGCACTTTCCGAGCCCGTAGGGTATCTGATTGGCTTAAAAGTACAAGAAAATACTTCAAAAGTGACGTTTCTGAAGAATTTTAACAGTTTTCTTGTATCTACGAACGCCAGAATGCATAAAATTGACCTAAACGTCTCCTTTTCCTATTCTGAGTCGATTCTGCATGCTTTACGTGTGTTTGGTGGCTCAGAACCATCAAAAAACGTTGAAATATAGTTCAAATTCAATAAAAATCGACAAAAATACAGTTTCTAGCTAAAATTTGATGGTTTCGTTGCACTTTCCGAGCCCGTAGGGTATCTGATTGGCTTAAAAGTACAAGAAAACACTTCAAAAGTGACGTTTCTGAAGAATTTTAACAGTTTTCTTGTATCTACGAACGCCAGAATGCATTAAATTGACCTAAACGTCTCCTTTTCCTATTCTGAGTCGATTCTGCATGCTTTAAGTGTGTTTGGTGGCTCAGAACCATCAAAAAACGTTGAAATATAGTTCAAATTCAATAAAAATCGACAAAAATACAGTTTCTAGCTAAAATTTGATGGTTTCGTTGCACTTTCCGAGCCCGTAGGGTATCTGATTGGCTTAAAAGTACAAGAAAACACTTCAAAAGTGACGTTTCTGAAGAATTTTAACAGTTTTCTTGTATCTACGAACGCCAGAATGCATAAAATTTACCTAAACGTCTCCTTTTCCTATTCTGAGTCGATTCTGCATGCTTTAAGTGTGTTTGGTGGCTCAGAACCATCAAAAAACGTTGAAATATAGTTCAAATTCAATAAAAATCGACAAAAATTCAGTTTCTAGCTAAAATTTGATGGTTTCGTTGCACTTTCCGAGCCCGTAGGGTATCTGATTGGCTTAAAAGTACAAGAAAACACTTCAAAAGTGACGTTTCTGAAGAATTTTAACAGTTTTCTTGTATCTACGAACGCCAGAATGCATAAAATTGACCTAAACGTCTCCTTTTCCTATTCTGAGTCGATTCTGTATGCTTTAAGTGTGTTTGGTGGCTCAGAACCATCAAAAAACGTTGAAATATAGTTCAAATTCAATAAAAATCGACAAAAATACAGTTTCTAGCTAAAATTTGATGGTTTCGTTGCACTTTCCGAGCCCGTAGGGTATCTGATTGGCTTAAAAGTCCAAGAAAGCACTTCAAAAGTGACGTTTCTGAAGAATTTTAACAGTTTTCTTGTATCTACGAACGCCAGAATGCATAAAATTGACCTAAACGTCTCCTTTTACTATTCTGAGTCGATTCTGCATGCTTTAAGTGTGTTTGGTGGCTCAGAACCATCAAAAAACGTTGAAATATAGTTCAAATTCAATAAAAATCGACAAAAATACAGTTTCTAGCTAAAATTTGATGGTTTCGTTGCACTTTCCGAGCCCGTAGGGTATCTGATTGGCTTAAAAGTACAAGAAAACACTTCAAAAGTGACGTTTCTGAAGAATTTTAACAGTTTTCTTGTATCTACGAACGCCAGAATGCATAAAATTGACCTAAACGTCTCCTTTTCCTATTCTGAGTCGATTCTGCATGCTTTAAGTGTGTTTGGTGGCTCAGAACCATCAAAAAACGTTGAAATATAGTTCAAATTCAATAAAAATCGACAAAAATACAGTTTCTAGCTAAAATTTGATGGTTTCGTTGCACTTTCCGAGCCCGTAGGGTATCTGATTGGCTTAAAAGTACAAGAAAACACTTCAAAAGTGACGTTTCTGAAGAATTTTAACAGTTTTCTTGTATCTACGAACGCCAGAATGCATAGAATTGACCTAAACGTCTCCTTTTCCTATTCTGAGTCGATTTTGCATGCTTTAAGTGTGTTTGGTGGCTCAGAACCATCAAAAAACGTTGAAATATAGTTCAAATTCAATAAAAATCGACAAAAATACAGTTTCTAGCTAAAATTTGATGGTTTCGTTGCACTTTCCGAGCCCGTAGGGTATCTGATTGGCTTAAAAGTACAAGAAAACACTTCAAAAGTGACGTTTCTGAAGAATTTTAACAGTTTTCTTGTATCTACGAACGCCAGAATGCATAAAATTGACCTAAACGTCTCCTTTTCCTATTCTGAGTCGATTCTGCATGCTTTAAGTGTGTTTGGTGGCTCAGAACCATCAAAAAACGTTGAAATGTAGTTCAAATTCAATAAAAATCGACAAAAATACAGTTTCTAGCTAAAATTTGATGGTTTCGTTGCACTTTCCGAGCCCATAGGGTATCTGATTGGCTTAAAAGTACAAGAAAACACTTCAAAAGTGACGTTTCTGAAGAATTTTAACAGTTTTCTTGTATCTACGAACGCCAGAATGCATAAAATTGACCTAAACGTCTCCTTTTCCTATTCTGAGTCGATTCTGCATGCTTTAAGTGTGTTTGGTGGCTCAGAACCATCAAAAAACGTTGAAATATAGTTCAAATTCAATAAAAATCGACAAAAATACAGTTTCTAGCTAAAATTTGATGGTTTCGTTGCACTTTCCGAGCCCGTAGGGTATCTGATTGGCTTAAAAGTACAAGAAAACACTTCAAAAGTGACGTTTCTGAAGAATTTTAACAGTTTTCTTGTATCTACGAACGCCAGAATGCATAAAATTGACCTAAACGTCTCCTTTTCCTATTCTGAGTCGATTCTGCATGCTTTAAGTGTGTTTGGTGGCTCAGAACCATCAAAAAACGTTGAAATATAGTTCAAATTCAATAAAAATCGACAAAAATACAGTTTCTAGCTAAAATTTGATGGTTTCGTTGCACTTTCCGAGCCCGTAGGGTACCTGATTGGCTTAAAAGTACAAGAAAACACTTCAAAAGTGACGTTTCTGAAGAATTTTAACAGTTTTCTTGTATCTACGAACGCCAGAATGCATAAAATTGACCTAAACGTCTCCTTTTCCTATTCTGAGTCGATTCTGCATGCTTTAAGTGTGTTTGGTGGCTCAGAACCATCAAAAAACGTTGAAATATAGTTCAAATTCAATAAAAATCGACAAAAATACAGTTTCTAGCTAAAATTTGATGGTTTCGTTGCACTTTCCGAGCCCGTAGGGTATCTGATTGGCTTAAAAGTACAAGAAAACACTTCAAAAGTGACGTTTCTGAAGAATTTTAACAGTTTTCTTGTATCTACGAACGCCAGAATGCATAAAATTGACCTAAACGTCTCCTTTTCCTATTCTGAGTCGATTCTGCATGCTTTAAGTGTGTTTGGTGGCTCAGAACCATCAAAAAACGTTGAAATATAGTTCAAATTCAATAAAAATCGACAAAAATACAGTTTCTAGCTAAAATTTGATGGTTTCGTTGCACTTTCCGAGCCCGTAGGGTATCTGATTGGCTTAAAAGTACAAGAAAACACTTCAAAAGTGACGTTTCTGAAGAATTTTAACAGTTTTCTTGTATCTACGAACGCCAGAATGCATAAAATTGACCTAAACGTCTCCTTTTCCTATTCTGAGTCGATTCTGCATGCTTTAAGTGTGTTTGGTGGCTCAGAACCATCAAAAAACGTTGAAATATAGTTCAAATTCAATAAAAATCGACAAAAATACAGTTTCTAGCTAAAATTTGATGGTTTCGTTGCACTTTCCGAGCCCGTAGGGTATCTGATTGGCTTAAAAGTACAAGAAAACACTTCAAAAGTGACGTTTCTGAAGAATTTTAACAGTTTTCTTGTATCTACGAACGCCAGAATGCATAAAATTGACCTAAACGTCTCCTTTTCCTATTCTGAGTCGATTCTGCATGCTTTAAGTGTGTTTGCTGGCTCAGAACCATCAAAAAACGTTGAAATATAGTTCAAATTCAATAAAAATCGACAAAAATACAGTTTCTAGCTAAAATTTGATGGTTTCGTTGCACTTTCCGAGCCCGTAGGGTATCTGATTGGCTTAAAAGTACAAGAAAACACTTCAAAAGTGACGTTTCTGAAGAATTTTGACAGTTTTCTTGTATCTACGAACGCCAGAATGCATAAAATTGACCTAAACGTCTCCTTTTCCTATTCTGAGTCGATTCTGCATGCTTTAAGTGTGTTTGGTGGCTCAGAACCATCAAAAAACGTTGAAATATAGTTCAAATTCAATAAAAATCGACAAAAATACAGTTTCTAGCTAAAATTTGATGGTTTCGTTGCACTTTCCGAGCCCGTAGGGTATCTGATTGGCTTAAAATTACAAGAAAACACTTCAAAAGTGACGTTTCTGAAGAATTTTAACAGTTTTCTTGTATCTACGAACGCCAGAATGCATAAAATTGACCTAAACGTCTCCTTT
This sequence comes from Zophobas morio, assembly GCF_036711695.1. Classification (NCBI taxonomy): domain Eukaryota; kingdom Metazoa; phylum Arthropoda; class Insecta; order Coleoptera; family Tenebrionidae; genus Zophobas; species Zophobas morio. Next base: position 125,546 of record NW_026973106.1, on the reverse strand, counting down.
TCCTATTCTGAGTCGATTCTGCATGCTTTAAGTGTGTTTGGTGGCTCAGAACCATCAAAAAACGTTGAAATATAGTTCAAATTCAATAAAAATCGACAAAAATACAGTTTCTAGCTAAAATTTCATGGTTTCGTTGCACTTTCCGAGCCCGTAGGGTATCTGATTGGCTTAAAAGTACAAGAAAACACTTCAAAAGTGACGTTTCTGAAGAATTTTAACAGTTTTCTTGTATCTACGAACGCCAGAATGCATAAAATTGACCTAAACGTCTCCTTTTCCTATTCTGAGTGGATTCTGCATGCTTTAAGTGTGTTTGGTGGCTCAGAACCATCAAAAAACGTTGAAATATAGTTCAAATTCAATAAAAATCGACAAAAATACAGTTTCTAGCTAAAATTTGATGGTTTCGTTGCACTTTCCGAGCCCGTTGGGTATCTGATTGGCTTAAAAGTACAAGAAAACACTTCAAAAGTGACGTTTCTGAAGAATTTTAACAGTTTTCTTGTATCTACGAACGCCAGAATGCATAAAATTGACCTAAACGTCTCCTTTTCCTATTCTGAGTCGATTCTGCATGCTTTAAGTGTGTTTGGTGGCTCAGAACCATCAAAAAACGTTGAAATATAGTTCAAATTCAATAAAAATCGACAAAAATACAGTTTCTAGCTAAAATTTGATGGTTTCGTTGCACTTTCCGAGCCCGTTGGGTATCTGATTGGCTTAAAAGTACAAGAAAACACTTCAAAAGTGACGTTTCTGAAGAATTTTAACAGTTTTCTTGTATCTACGAACGCCAGAATGCATAAAATTGACCTAAACGTCTCCTTTTCCTATTCTGAGTCGATTCTGCATGCTTTAAGTGTGTTTGGTGGCTCAGAACCATCAAAAAACGTTGAAATATAGTTCAAATTCAATAAAAATCGACAAAAATACAGTTTCTAGCTAAAATTTGATGGTTTCGTTGCACTTTCCGAGCCCGTAGGGTATCTGATTGGCTTAAAAGTACAAGAAAACATTTCAAAAGTGACGTTTCTGAAGAATTTTAACAGTTTTCTTGTATCTACGAACGCCAGAATGCATAAAATTGACCTAAACGTCTCCTTTTCCTATTCTGAGTCGATTCTGCATGCTTTAAGTGTGTTTGGTGGCTCAGAACCATCAAAAAACGTTGAAATATAGTTCAAATTCAATAAAAATCGACAAAAATACAGTTTCTAGCTAAAATTTGATGGTTTCGTTGCACTTTCCGAGCCCGTAGGGTATCTGATTGGCTTAAAAGTACAAGAAAACACTTCAAAAGTGACGTTTCTGAAGAATTTTAACAGTTTAATTGTATCTACGAACGCCAGAATGCATAAAATTGACCTAAACGTCTCCTTTTCCTATTCTGAGTCGATTCTGCATGCTTTAAGTGTGTTTGGTGGCTCAGAACCATCAAAAAACGTTGAAATATAGTTCAAATTCAATAAAAATCGACAAAAATACAGTTTCTAGCTAAAATTTGATGGTTTCGTTGCACTTTCCGAGCCCGTAGGGTATCTGATTGGCTTAAAAGTACAAGAAAACACTTCAAAAGTGACGTTTCTGAAGAATTTTAACAGTTTTCTTGTATCTACGAACGCCAGAATGCATAAAATTGACCTAAACGTCTCCTTTTCCTATTCTGAGTCGATTCTGCATGCTTTAAGTGTGTTTGGTGGCTCAGAACCATCAAAAAACGTTGAAATATAGTTCAAATTCAATAAAAATCGACAAAAATACAGTTTCTAGCTAAAATTTGATGGTTTCGTTGCACTTTCCGAGCCCGTAGGGTATCTGATTGGCTTAAAAGTACAAGAAAACACTTCAAAAGTGACGTTTCTGAAGAATTTTAACAGTTTTCTTGTATCTACGAACGCCAGAATGCATAAAATTGACCTAAACGTCTCCTTTTCCTATTCTGAGTCGATTCTGCATGCTTTAAGTGTGTTTGCTGGCTCAGAACCATCAAAAAACGTTGAAATATAGTTCAAATTCAATAAAAATCGACAAAAATACAGTTTCTAGCTAAAATTTGATGGTTTCGTTGCACTTTCCGAGCCCGTAGGGTATCTGATTGGCTTAAAAGTACAAGAAAACACTTCAAAAGTGACGTTTCTGAAGAATTTTGACAGTTTTCTTGTATCTACGAACGCCAGAATGCATAAAATTGACCTAAACGTCTCCTTTTCCTATTCTGAGTCGATTCTGCATGCTTTAAGTGTGTTTGGTGGCTCAGAACCATCAAAAAACGTTGAAATATAGTTCAAATTCAATAAAAATCGACAAAAATACAGTTTCTAGCTAAAATTTGATGGTTTCGTTGCACTTTCCGAGCCCGTAGGGTATCTGATTGGCTTAAAAGTACAAGAAAACACTTCAAAAGTGACGTTTCTGAAGAATTTTAACAGTTTTCTTGTATCTACGAACGCCAGAATGCATAAAATTGACCTAAACGTCTCCTTTTCCTATTCTGAGTCGATTCTGCATGCTTTAAGTGTGTTTGGTGGCTCAGAACCATCAAAAAACGTTGAAATATAGTTCAAATTCAATAAAAATCGACAAAAATACAGTTTCTAGCTAAAATTTGATGGTTTCGTTGCACTTTCCGAGCCCGTAGGGTTTCTGATTGGCTTAAAAGTACAAGAAAACACTTCAAAAGTGACGTTTCTGAAGAATTTTAACAGTTTTCTTGTATCTACGAACGCCAGAATGCATAAAATTGACCTAAACGTCTCCTTTTCCTATTCTGAGTGGATTCTGCATGCTTTAAGTGTGTTTGGTGGCTCAGAACCATCAAAAAACGTTGAAATATAGTTCAAATTCAATAAAAATCGACAAAAATACAGTTTCTAGCTAAAATTTGATGGTTTCGTTGCACTTTCCGAGCCCGTTGGGTATCTGATTGGCTTAAAAGTACAAGAAAACACTTCAAAAGTGACGTTTCTGAAGAATTTTAACAGTTTTCTTGTATCTACGAACGCCAGAATGCATAAAATTGACCTAAACGTCTCCTTTTCCTATTCTGAGTCGATTCTGCATGCTTTAAGTGTGTTTGGTGGCTCAGAACCATCAAAAAACGTTGAAATATAGTTCAAATTCAATAAAAATCGACAAAAATACAGTTTCTAGCTAAAATTTGATGGTTTCGTTGCACTTTCCGAGCCCGTTGGGTATCTGATTGGCTTAAAAGTACAAGAAAACACTTCAAAAGTGACGTTTCTGAAGAATTTTAACAGTTTTCTTGTATCTACGAACGCCAGAATGCATAAAATTGACCTAAACGTCTCCTTTTCCTATTCTGAGTCGATTCTGCATGCTTTAAGTGTGTTTGGTGGCTCAGAACCATCAAAAAACGTTGAAATATAGTTCAAATTCAATAAAAATCGACAAAAATACAGTTTCTAGCTAAAATTTGATGGTTTCGTTGCACTTTCCGAGCCCGTAGGGTATCTGATTGGCTTAAAAGTACAAGAAAACATTTCAAAAGTGACGTTTCTGAAGAATTTTAACAGTTTTCTTGTATCTACGAAGGCCAGAATGCATAAAATTGACCTAAACGTCTCCTTTTCCTATTCTGAGTCGATTCTGCATGCTTTAAGTGTGTTTGGTGGCTCAGAACCATCAAAAAACGTTGAAATATAGTTCAAATTCAATAAAAATCGACAAAAATACAGTTTCTAGCTAAAATTTGATGGTTTCGTTGCACTTTCCGAGCCCGTAGGGTATCTGATTGGCTTAAAAGTACAAGAAAACACTTCAAAAGTGACGTTTCTGAAGAATTTTAACAGTTTAATTGTATCTACGAACGCCAGAATGCATAAAATTGACCTAAACGTCTCCTTTTCCTATTCTGAGTCGATTCTGCATGCTTTAAGTGTGTTTGGTGGCTCAGAACCATCAAAAAACGTTGAAATATAGTTCAAATTCAATAAAAATCGACAAAAATACAGTTTCTACCTAAAATTTGATGGTTTCGTTGCACTTTCCGAGCCCGCAGGGTATCTGATTGGCTTAAAAGTACAAGAAAACACTTCAAAAGTGACGTTTCTGAAGAATTTTAACAGTTTTCTTGTATCTACGAACGCCAGAATGCATAAAATTGACCTAAACGTCTCCTTTTCCTATTCTGAGTCGATTCTGCATGCTTTAAGTGTGTTTGGTGGCTCAGAACCATCAAAAAACGTTGAAATATAGTTCAAATTCAATAAAAATCGACAAAAATACAGTTTCTAGCTAAAATTTGATGGTTTCGTTGCACTTTCCGAGCCCGTAGGGTATCTGATTGGCTTAAAAGTACAAGAAAACACTTCAAAAGTGACGTTTCTGAAGAATTTTAACAGTTTTCTTGCATCTACGAACGCCAGAATGCATAAAATTGACCTAAACGTCTCCTTTTCCTATTCTGAGTCGATTCTGCATGCTTTAAGTGTGTTTGGTGGCTCAGAACCATCAAAAAACGTTGAAATATAGTTCAAATTCAATAAAAATCGACAAAAATACAGTTTCTAGCTAAAATTTGATGGTTTCGTTGCACTTTCCGAGACCGTAGGGTATCTGATTGGCTTAAAAGTACAAGAAAACACTTCAAAAGTGACGTTTCTGAAGAATTTTAACAGTTTTCTTGTATCTACGAACGCCAGAATGCATAAAATTGACCTAAACTTCTCCTTTTCCTATTCTGAGTCGATTCTGCATGCTTTAAGTGTGTTTGGTGGCTCAGAACCATCAAAAAACGTTGAAATATAGTTCAAATTCAATAAAAATCGACAAAAATACAGTTTCTAGCTAAAATTTGATGGTTTCGTTGCACTTTCCGAGCCCGTTGGGTATCTGATTGGCTTAAAAGTACAAGAAAACACTTCAAAAGTGACGTTTCTGAAGAATTTTAACAGTTTTCTTGTATCTACGAACGCCAGAATGCATAAAATTGACCTAAACGTCTCCTTTTCCTATTCTGAGTCGATTCTGCATGCTTTAAGTGTGTTTGGTGGCTCAGAACCATCAAAAAACGTTGAAATATAGTTCAAATTCAATAAAAATCGACAAAAATACAGTTTCTATCTAAAATTTGATGGTTTCGTTGCACTTTCCGAGCCCGTAGGGTATCTGATTGGCTTAAAAGTACAAGAAAACACTTCAAAAGTGACGTTTCTGAAGAATTTTAACAGTTTTCTTGTATCTACGAACGCCAGAATGCATAAAATTGACCTAAACGTCTCCTTTTCCTATTCTGAGTCGATTCTTCATGCTTTAAGTGTGTTTGGTGGCTCAGAACCATCAAAAAACGTTGAAATATAGTTCAAATTCAATAAAAATCGACAAAAATACAGTTTCTAGCTAAAATTTGATGGTTTCGTTGCACTTTCCGAGCCCGTTGGGTATCTGATTGGCTTAAAAGTACAAGAAAACACTTCAAAAGTGACGTTTCTGAAGAATTTTAACAGTTTTCTTGTATCTACGAACGCCAGAATGCATAAAATTGACCTAAACGTCTCCTTTTCCTATTCTGAGTCGATTCTGCATGCTTTAAGAGTGTTTGGTGGCTCAGAACCATCAAAAAACGTTGAAATATAGTTCAAATTCAATAAAAATCGACAAAAATACAGTTTCTAGCTAAAATTTGATGGTTTCGTTGCACTTTCCGAGCCCGTAGGGTATCTGATTGGCTTAAAAGTACAAGAAAACACTTCAAAAGTGACGTTTCTGTAGAATTTTAACAGTTTTCTTGTATCTACGAACGCCAGAATGCATAAAATTGACCTAAACGTCTCCTTTTCCTATTCTGAGTCGATTCTGCATGCTTTAAGTGTGTTTGGTGGCTCAGAACCATCAAAAAACGTTGAAATATAGTTCAAATTCAATAAAAATCGACAAAAATACAGTTTCTAGCTAAAATTTGATGGTTTCGTTGCACTTTCCGAGCCCGTTGGGTATCTGATTGGCTTAAAAGTACAAGAAAACACTTCAAAAGTGACGTTTCTGAAGAATTTTAACAGTTTTCTTGTATCTATGAACGCCAGAATGCATAAAATTGACCTAAACGTCTCCTTTTCCTATTCTGAGTCGATTCTGCATGCTTTAAGAGTGTTTGGTGGCTCAGAACCATCAAAAAACGTTGAAATATAGTTCAAATTCAATAAAAATCGACAAAAATACAGTTTCTAGCTAAAATTTGATGGTTTCGTTGCACTTTCCGAGCCCGTAGGGTATCTGATTGGCTTGAAAGTACAAGAAAACACTTCAAAAGTGACGTTTCTGAAGAATTTTAACAGTTTTCTTGTATCTACGAACGCCAGAATGCATAAAATTGACCTAAACGTCTCCTTTTCCTATTCTGAGTCGATTCTGCATGCTTTAAGTGTGTTTGGTGGCTCAGAACCATCAAAAAACGTTGAAATATAGTTCAAATTCAATAAAAATCGACAAAAATACAGTTTCTAGCTAAAATTTGATGGTTTCGTTGCACTTTCCGAGCCCGTAGGGTATCTGATTGGCTTAAAAGTACAAGAAAACACTTCAAAAGTGACGTTTCTGAAGAATTTTAACAGTTTTCTTGTATCTACGAACGCCAGAATGCATAAAATTGACCTAAACGTCTCCTTTTCCTATTCTGAGTCGATTCTGCATGCTTTAAGTGTGTTTGGGGGCTCAGAACCATCAAAAAACGTTGAAATATAGTTCAAATTCAATAAAAATCGACAAAAATACAGTTTCTAGCTAAAATTTGATGGTTTCGTTGCACTTTCCGAGCCCGTAGGGTATCTGATTGGCTTAAAAGTACAAGAAAACACTTCAAAAGTGACGTTTCTGAAGAATTTTAACAGTTTTCTTGTATCTACGAACGCCAGAATGCATAAAATTGACCTAAACGTCTCCTTTTCCTATTCTGAGTCGATTCTGCATGCTTTAAGTGTGTTTGGTGGCTCAGAACCATCAAAAAACGTTGAAATATAGTTCAAATTCAATAAAAATCGACAAAAATACAGTTTCTAGCTAAAATTTGATGGTTTCGTTGCACTTTCCGAGCCCGTAGGGTATCTGATTGGCTTAAAAGTAAAAGAAAACACTTCAAAAGTGACGTTTCTGAAGAATTTTAACAGTTTTCTTGTATCTACGAACGCCAGAATGCATAAAATTGACCTAAACGTCTCCTTTTCCTATTCTGAGTCGATTCTGCATGCTTTAAGTGTGTTTGGTGGCTCAGAACCATCAAAAAACGTTGAAATATAGTTCAAATTCAATAAAAATCGACAAAAATACAGTTTCTAGCTAAAATTTGATGGTTTCGTTGCACTTTCCGAGCCCGTAGGGTATCTGATTGGCTTAAAAGTACAAGAAAACACTTCAAAAGTGACGTTTCTGAAGAATTTTAACAGTTTTCTTGTATCTACGAACGCCAGAATGCATAAAATTGACCTAAACGTCTCCTTTTCCTATTCTGAGTCGATTCTGCATGCTTTAAGTGTGTTTGGTGGCTCAGAACCATCAAAAAACGTTGAAATATAGTTCAAATTCAATAAAAATCGACAAAAATACAGTTTCTAGCTAAAATTTGATGGTTTCGTTGCACTTTCCGAGCCCGTAGGGTATGTGATTGGCTTAAAAGTACAAGAAAACACTTCAAAAGTGACGTTTCTGAAGAATTTTAACAGTTTTCTTGTATCTACGAACGCCAGAATGCATAAAATCGACCTAAACGTCTCCTTTTCCTATTCTGAGTCGATTCTGCATGCTTTAAGTGTGTTTGGTGGCTCAGAACCATCAAAAAACGTTGAAATATAGTTCAAATTCCATAAAAATCGACAAAAATACAGTTTCTAGCTAAAATTTGATGGTTTCGTTGCACTTTCCGAGCCCGTAGGGTATCTGATTGGCTTAAAAGTAAAAGAAAACAATTCAAAAGTGAAGTTTCTGAAGAATTTTAACAGTTTTCTTGTATCTACGAACGCCAGAATGCATAAAATTGACCTAAACGTCTCCTTTTCCTATTCTGAGTCGATTCTGCATGCTTTAAGTGTGTTTGGTGGCTCAGAACCATCAAAAAACGTTGAAATATAGTTCAAATTCAATAAAAATCGACAAAAATACAGTTTCTAGCTAAAATTTGATGGTTTCGTTGCACTTTCCGAGCCCGTAGGGTATCTGATTGGCTTAAAAGTACAAGAAAACACTTCAAAAGTGACGTTTCTGAAGAATTTTAACAGTTTTCTTGTATCTACGAACGCCAGAATGCATAAAATTGACCTAAACGTCTCCTTTTCCTATTCTGAGTCGATTCTGCATGCTTTAAGTGTGTTTGGTGGCTCAGAACCATCAAAAAACGTTGAAATATAGTTCAAATTCAATAAAAATCGACAAAAATACAGTTTCTAGCTAAAATTTGATGGTTTCGTTGCACTTTCCGAGCCCGTAGGGTATCTGATTGGCTTAAAAGTACAAGAAAACACTTCAAAAGTGACGTTTCTGAAGAATTTTAACAGTTTTCTTGTATCTACGAACGCCAGAATGCATAAAATTGACCTAAACGTCTCCTTTTCCTATTCTGAGTCGATTCTGCATGCTTTAAGTGTGTTTGGTGGCTCAGAACCATCAAAAAACGTTGAAATATAGTTCAAATTCAATAAAAATCGACAAAAATACAGTTTCTAGCTAAAATTTGATGGTTTCGTTGCACTTTCCGAGCCCGTTGGGTATCTGATTGGCTTAAAAGTACAAGAAAACACTTCAAAAGTGACGTTTCTGAAGAATTTTAACAGTTTTCTTGTATCTACGAACGCCAGAATGCATAAAATTGACCTAAACGTCTCCTTTTCCTATTCTGAGTCGATTCTGCATGCTTTAAGTGTGGTTGGTGGCTCAGAACCATCAAAAAACGTTGAAATATAGTTCAAATTCAATAAAAATCGACAAAAATACAGTTTCTAGCTAAAATTTGATGGTTTCGTTGCACTTTCCGAGCCGGTTGGGTATCTGATTGGCTTAAAAGTACAAGAAAACACTTCAAAAGTGACGTTTCTGAAGAATTTTAACAGTTTTCTTGTATCTACGAACGCCAGAATGCATAAAATTGACCTAAACGTCTCCTTTTCCTATTCTGAGTCGATTCTGCATGCTTTAAGTGTGTTTGGTGGCTCAGAGCCATCAAAAAACGTTGAAATATAGTTCAAATTCAATAAAAATCGACAAAAATACAGTTTCTAGCTAAAATTTGATGGTTTCGTTGCACTTTCCGAGCCCGTAGGGTATCTGATTGGCTTAAAAGTACAAGAAAACACTTCAAAAGTGACGTTTCTGAAGAATTTTAACAGTTTTCTTGTATCTACGAACGCCAGAATGCATAAAATTGACCTAAACGTCTCCTTTTCCTATTCTGAGTCGATTCTGCATGCTTTAAGTGTGTTTGGTGGCTCAGAACCATCAAAAAACGTTGAAATATAGTTCAAATTCAATAAAAATCGACAAAAATACAGTTTCTAGCTAAAATTTGATGGTTTCGTTGCACTTTCCGAGCCCGTAGGGTATCTGATTGGCTTAAAAGTACAAGAAAACACTTCAAAAGTGACGTTTCTGAAGAATTTTAACAGTTTTCTTGTATCTACGAACGCCAGAATGCATAAAATTGACCTAAACGTCTCCTTTTCCTATTCTGAGTCGATTCTGCATGCTTTAAGTGTGTTTGGTGGCTCAGAACCATCAAAAAACGTTGAAATATAGTTCAAATTCAATAAAAATCGACAAAAATACAGTTTCTAGCTAAAATTTGATGGTTTCGTTGCACTTTCCGAGCCCATAGGGTATCTGATTGGCTTAAAAGTACAAGAAAACACTTCAAAAGTGACGTTTCTGAAGAATTTTAACAGTTTTCTTGTATCTACGAACGCCAGAATGCATAAAATTGACCTAAACGTCTCCTTTTCCTATTCTGAGTCGATTCTGCATGCTTTAAGTGTTTTTGGTGGCTCAGAACCATCAAAAAACGTTGAAATATAGTTCAAATTCAATAAAAATCGACAAAAATACAGTTTCTAGCTAAAATTTGATGGTTTCGTTGCACTTTCCGAGCCCGTAGGGTATCTGATTGGCTTAAAAGTACAAGAAAACACTTCAAAAGTGACGTTTCTGAAGAATTTTAACAGTTTTCTTGTGTCTACGAACGCCAGAATGCATAAAATTGACCTAAACGTCTCCTTTTCCTATTCTGAGTCGATTCTGCATGCTTTAAGTGTGTTTGGTGGCTCAGAACCATCAAAAAACGTTGAAATATAGTTCAAATTCAATAAAAATCGACAAAAATACAGTTTCTAGCTAAAATTTGATGGTTTCGTTGCACTTTCCGAGCCCGTAGGGTATCTGATTGGCTTAAAAGTACAAGAAAACACTTCAAAAGTGACGTTTCTGAAGAATTTTAACAGTTTTCTTGTATCTACGAACGCCAGAATGCATAAAATTGACCTAAACGTCTCCTTTTCCTATTCTGAGTCGATTCTGCATGCTTTAAGTGTGTTTGGTGGCTCAGAACCATCAAAAAACGTTGAAATATAGTTCAAATTCAATAAAAATCGACAAAAATACAGTTTCTAGCTAAAATTTGATGGTTTCGTTGCACTTTCCGAGCCCATAGGGTATCTGATTGGCTTAAAAGTACAAGAAAACACTTCAAAAGTGACGTTTCTGAAGAATTTTAACAGTTTTCTTGTATCTACGAACGCCAGAATGCATAAAATTGACCTAAACGTCTCCTTTTCCTATTCTGAGTCGATTCTGCATGCTTTAAGTGTGTTTGGTGGCTCAGAACCATCAAAAAACGTTGAAATATAGTTCAAATTCAATAAAAATCGACAAAAATACAGTTTCTAGCTAAAATTTGATGGTTTCGTTGCACTTTCCGAGCCCGTAGGGTATCTGATTGGCTTAACAGTACAAGAAAACACTTCAAAAGTGACGTTTCTGAAGAATTTTAACAGTTTTCTTGTATCTACGAACGCCAGAATGCATAAAATTGACCTAAACGTCTCCTTTTCCTATTCTGAGTCGATTCTGCATGCTTTAAGTGTGTTTGGTGGCTCAGAACCATCAAAAAACGTTGAAATATAGTTCAAATTCAATAAAAATCGACAAAAATACAGTTTCTAGCTAAAATTTGATGGTTTCGTTGCACTTTCCGAGCCCGTAGGGTATCTGATTGGCTTAAAAGTACAAGAAAACACTTCAAAAGTGACGTTTCTGAAGAATTTTAACAGTTTTCTTGTATCTACGAACGCCAGAATGCATAAAATTGACCTAAACGTCTCCTTTTCCTATTCAGAGTCGATTCTGCATGCTTTAAGTGTGTTTGGTGGCTCAGAACCATCAAAAAACGTTGAAATATAGTTCAAATTCAATAAAAATCGACAAAAATACAGTTTCTAGCTAAAATTTGATGGTTTCGTTGCACTTTCCGAGCCCGTAGGGTATCTGATTGGCTTAAAAGTACAAGAAAACACTTCAAAAGTGACGTTTCTGAAGAATTTTAACAGTTTTCTTGTATCTACGAACGCCAGAATGCATAAAATTGACCTAAACGTCTCCTTTTCCTATTCTGAGTCGATTCTGCATGCTTTAAGTGTGTTTGGTGGCTCAGAACCATCAAAAAACGTTGAAATATAGTTCAAATTCAATAAAAATCGACAAAAATACAGTTTCTAGCTAAAATTTGATGGTTTCGTTGCACTTTCCGAGCCCGTAGGGTATCTGATTGGCTTAAAAGTACAAGAAAACACTTCAAAAGTGACGTTTCTGAAGAATTTTAACAGTTTTCTTGTATCTACGAACGCCAGAATGCATAAAATTGACCTAAACGTCTCCTTTTCCTATTCTGAGTCGATTCTGCATGCTTTAAGTGTGTTTGGTGGCTCAGAACCATCAAAAAACGTTGAAATATAGTTCAAATTCAATAAAAATCGACAAAAATACAGTTTCTAGCTAAAATTTGATGGTTTCGTTGCACTTTCCGAGCCCGTAGGGTATCTGATTGGCTTAAAAGTACAAGAAAACACTTCAAAAGTGACGTTTCTGAAGAATTTTAACAGTTTTCTTGTATCTACGAACGCCAGAATGCATAAAATTGACCTAAACGTCACCTTTTCCTATTCTGAGTCGATTCTGCATGCTTTAAGTGTGTTTGGTGGCTCAGAACCATCAAAAAACGTTGAAATATAGTTCAAATTCAATAAAAATCGACAAAAATACAGTTTCTAACTAAAATTTGATGGTTTCGTTGCACTTTCCGAGCCCGTAGGGTATCTGATTGGCTTAAAAGTACAAGAAAACACTTCAAAAGTGACGTTTCTGAAGAATTTTAACAGTTTTCTTGTATCTACGAACGCCAGAATGCATAAAATTGACCTAAACGTCTCCTTTTCCTATTCTGAGTCGATTCTGCATGCTTTAAGTGTGTTTGGTGGCTCAGAACCATCAAAAAACGTTGAAATATAGTTCAAATTCAATAAAAATCGACAAAAATACAGTTTCTAGCTAAAATTTGATGGTTTCGTTGCACTTTCCGAGCCCGTAGGGTATCTGATTGGCTTAAAAGTACAAGAAAACACTTCAAAAGTGACGTTTCTGAAGAATTTTAACAGTTTTCTTGTATCTACGAACGCCAGAATGCATAAAATTGACCTAAACATCTCCTTTTCCTATTCTGAGTCGATTCTGCATGCTTTAAGTGTGTTTGGTGGCTCAGAACCATCAAAAAACGTTGAAATATAGTTCAAATTCAATAAAAATCGACAAAAATACAGTTTCTAGCTAAAATTTGATGGTTTCGTTGCACTTTCCGAGCCCGTAGGGTATCTGATTGGCTTAAAAGTACAAGAAAACACTTCAAAAGTGACGTTTCTGAAGAATTTTAACAGTTTTCTTGTATCTACGAACGCCAGAATGCATAAAATTGACCTAAACGTCTCCTTTTCCTATTCTGAGTCGATTCTGCATGCTTTAAGTGTGTTTGGTGGCTCAGAACCATCAAAAAACGTTGAAATATAGTTCAAATTCAATAAAAATCGACAAAAATACAGTTTCTAGCTAAAATTTGATGGTTTCGTTGCACTTTCCGAGCCCGTAGGGTATCTGATTGGCTTAAAAGTACAAGAAAACACTTCAAAAGTGACGTTTCTGAAGAATTTTAACAGTTTTCTTGTATCTACGAACGCCAGAATGCATAAAATTGACCTAAACGTCTCCTTTTCCTATTCTGAGTCGATTCTGCATGCTTTAAGTGTGTTTGGTGGCTCAGAACCATCAAAAAACTTTGAAATATAGTTCAAATTCAATAAAAATCGACAAAAATACAGTTTCTAGCTAAAATTTGATGGTTTCGTTGCACTTTCCGAGTCCGTAGGGTATCTGATTGGCTTAAAAGTACAAGAAAACACTTCAAAAGTGACGTTCCTGAAGAATTTTAACAGTTTTCTTGTATCTACGAACGCCAGAATGCATAAAATTGACCTAAACGTCTCCTTTTCCTATTCTGAGTCGATTCTGCATGCTTTAAGTGTGTTTGGTGGCTCAGAACCATCAAAAAACGTTGAAATATAGTTCAAATTCAATAAAAATCGACAAAAATACAATTTCTAGCTAAAATTTGATGGTTTCGTTGCACTTTCCGAGCCCGTAGGGTATCTGATTGGCTTAAAAGTACAAGAAAACCCTTCAAAAGTGACGTTTCTGAAAAAAATACAGTTTCTAGCTAAAATTTGATGGTTTCGTTGCACTTTCCGAGCCCGTAGGGTATCTGATTGGCTTAAAAGTACAAGAAAACACTTCAAAAGTGACGTTTCTGAAGAATTTTAACAGTTTTCTTGTATCTACGAACGCCAGAATGCATAAAATTGACCTAAACGTCTCCTTTTCCTATTCTGAGTCGATTCTGCATGCTTTAAGTGTGTTTGGTGGCTCAGAACCATCAAAAAACGTTGAAATATAGTTCAAATTCAATAAAAATCGACAAAAATACAGTTTCTAGCTAAAATTTGATGGTTTCGTTGCACTTTCCGAGCCCGTAGGGTATCTGATTGGCTTAAAAGTACAAGAAAACACTTCAAAAGTGACGTTTCTGAAGAATTTTAACAGTTTTCTTGTATCTACGAACGCCAGAATGCATAAAATTGACCTAAACGTCTCCTTTTCCTATTCTGAGTCGATTCTGCATGCTTTAAGTGTGTTTCGTGGCTCAGAACCATCAAAAAACGTTGAAATATACTTCAAATTCAATAAAAATCGACAAAAATACAGTTTCTAGCTAAAATTTGATGGTTTCGTTGCACTTTCCGAGCCCGTAGGGTATCTGATTGGCTTAAAAGTACAAGAAAACACTTCAAAAGTGACGTTTCTGAAGAATTTTAACAGTTTTCTTGTATCTACGAACGCCAGAATGCATAAAATTGACCTAAACGTCTCCTTTTCCTATTCTGAGTCGATTCTGCATGCTTTAAGTGTGTTTGGTGGCTCAGAACCATCAAAAAACGTTGAAATATAGTTCAAATTCAATAAAAATCGACAAAAATACAGTTTCTAGCTAAAATTTGATGGTTTCGTTGCACTTTCCGAGCCCGTAGGGTATCTGATTGGCTTAAAAGTACAAGAAAACACTTCAAAAGTGACGTTTCTGAAGAATTTTAACAGTTTTCTTGTATCTACGAACGCCAGAATGCATAAAATTGACCTAAACGTCTCCTTTTCCTATTCTGAGTCGATTCTGCATGCTTTAAGTGTGTTTGGTGGCTCAGAACCATCAAAAAACGTTGAAATATAGTTCAAATTCAATAAAAATCGACAAAAATACAGTTTCTAGCTAAAATTTGATGGTTTCGTTGCACTTTCCGAGCCCGTAGGGTATCTGATTGGCTTAAAAGTACAAGAAAACACTTCAAAAGTGACGTTTCTGAAGAATTTTAACAGTTTTCTTGTATCTACGAACGCCAGAATGCATAAAATTGACCTAAACGTCTCCTTTTCCTATTCTGAGTCGATTCTGCATGCTTTAAGTGTGTTTGGTGGCTCAGAACCATCAAAAAACGTTGAAATATAGTTCAAATTCAATAAAAATCGACAAAAATACAGTTTCTAGCTAAAATTTGATGGTTTCGTTGCACTTTCCGAGCCCGAAGGGTATCTGATTGGCTTAAAAGTACAAGAAAACACTTCAAAAGTGACGTTTCTGAAGAATTTTAACAGTTTTCTTGTATCTACGAACGCCAGAATGCATAAAATTGACCTAAACGTCTCCTTTTCCTATTCTGAGTCGATTCTGCATGCTTTAAGTGTGTTTGGTGGCTCAGAACCATCAAAAAACGTTGAAATATAGTTCAAATTCAATAAAAATCGACAAAAATACAGTTTCTAGCTAAAATTTGATGGTTTCGTTGCACTTTCCGAGCCCGTAGGGTATCTGATTGGCTTAAAAGTACAAGAAAACACTTCAAAAGTGACGTTTCTGAAGAATTTTAACAGTTTTCTTGTATCTACGAACGCCAGAATGCATAAAATTGACCTAAACGTCTCCTTTTCCTATTCTGAGTCGATTCTGCATGCTTTAAGTGTGTTTGGTGGCTCAGAACCATCAAAAAACGTTGAAATATAGTTCAAATTCAATAAAAATCGACAAAAATACAGTTTCTAGCTAAAATTTGATGGTTTCGTTGCACTTTCCGAGCCCGTAGGGTATCTGATTGGCTTAAAAGTACAAGAAAACACTTCAAAAGTGACGTTTCTGAAGAATTTTAACAGTTTTCTTGTATCTACGAACGCCAGAATGCATAAAATTGACCTAAACGTCTCCTTTTCCTAATCTGAGTCGATTCTGCATGCTTTAAGTGTGTTTGGTGGCTCAGAACCATCAAAAAACGTTGAAATATAGTTCAAATTCAATAAAAATCGACAAAAATACAGTTTCTAGCTAAAATTTGATGGTTTCGTTGCACTTTCCGAGCCCGTAGGGTATCTGATTGGCTTAAAAGTACAAGAAAACACTTCAAAAGTGACGTTTCTGAAGAATTTTAACAGTTTTATTGTATCTACGAACGCCAGAATGCATAAAATTGACCTAAACGTCTCCTTTTCCTATTCTGAGTCGATTCTGCATGCTTTAAGTGTGTTTGGTGGTTCAGAACCATCAAAAAACGTTGAAATATAGTTCAAATTCAATAAAAATCGACAAAAATACAGTTTCTAGCTAAAATTTGATGGTTTCGTTGCACTTTCCGAGCCCGTAGGGTATCTGATTGGCTTAAAAGTACAAGAAAACACTTCAAAAGTGACGTTTCTGAAGAATTTTAACAGTTTTCTTGTATCTACGAACGCCAGAATGCATTAAATTGACCTAAACGTCTCCTTTTCCTATTCTGAGTCGATTCTGCATGCTTTAAGTGTGTTTGGTGGCTCAGAACCATCAAAAAACGTTGAAATATAGTTCAAATTCAATAAAAATCGACAAAAATACAGTTTCTAGCTAAAATTTGATGGTTTCGTTGCACTTTCCGAGCCCGTAGGGTATCTGATTGGCTTAAAAGTACAAGAAAACACTTCAAAAGTGACGTTTCTGAAGAATTTTAACAGTTTTCTTGTATCTACGAACGCCAGAATGCATAAAATTGACCTAAACGTCTCCTTTTCCTATTCTGAGTCGATTCTGCATGCTTTAAGTGTGTTTCGTGGCTCAGAACCATCAAAAAACGTTGAAATATACTTCAAATTCAATAAAAATCGACAAAAATACAGTTTCTAGCTAAAATTTGATGGTTTCGTTGCACTTTCCGAGCCCGTAGGGTATCTGATTGGCTTAAAAGTACAAGAAAACACTTCAAAAGTGACGTTTCTGAAGAATTTTAACAGTTTTCTTGTATCTACGAACGCCAGAATGCATAAAATTGACCTAAACGTCTCCTTTTCCTATTCTGAGTCGATTCTGCATGCTTTAAGTGTGTTTGGTGGCTCAGAACCATCAAAAAACGTTGAAATATAGTTCAAATTCAATAAAAATCGACAAAAATACAGTTTCTAGCTAAAATTTGATGGTTTCGTTGCACTTTCCGAGCCCGTAGGGTATCTGATTGGCTTAAAAGTACAAGAAAACACTTCAAAAGTGACGTTTCTGAAGAATTTTAACAGTTTTCTTGTATCTACGAACGCCAGAATGCATAAAATTGACCTAAACGTCTCCTTTTCCTATTCTGAGTCGATTCTGCATGCTTTAAGTGTGTTTGGTGGCTCAGAACCATCAAAAAACGTTGAAATATAGTTCAAATTCAATAAAAATCGACAAAAATACAGTTTCTAGCTAAAATTTGATGGTTTCGTTGCACTTTCCGAGCCCGTAGGGTATCTGATTGGCTTAAAAGTACAAGAAAACACTTCAAAAGTGACGTTTCTGAAGAATTTTAACAGTTTTCTTGTATCTACGAACGCCAGAATGCATAAAATTGACCTAAACGTCTCCTTTTCCTATTCTGAGTCGATTCTGCATGCTTTAAGTGTGTTTGGTGGCTCAGAACCATCAAAAAACGTTGAAATATAGTTCAAATTCAATAAAAATCGACAAAAATACAGTTTCTAGCTAAAATTTGATGGTTTCGTTGCACTTTCCGAGCCCGTAGGGTATCTGATTGGCTTAAAAGTACAAGAAAACACTTCAAAAGTGACGTTTCTGAAGAATTTTAACAGTTTTCTTGTATCTACGAACGCCAGAATGCATAAAATTGACCTAAACGTCTCCTTTTCCTATTCTGAGTCGATTCTGCATGCTTTAAGTGTGTTTGGTGGCTCAGAACCATCAAAAAACGTTGAAATATAGTTCAAATTCAATAAAAATCGACAAAAATACAGTTTCTAGCTAAAATTTGATGGTTTCGTTGCACTTTCCGAGCCCGTAGGGTATCTGATTGGCTTAAAAGTACAAGAAAACACTTCAAAAGTGACGTTTCTGAAGAATTTTAACAGTTTTCTTGTATCTACGAACGCCAGAATGCATAAAATTGACCTAAACGTCTCCTTTTCCTATTCTGAGTCGATTCTGCATGCTTTAAGTGTGTTTGGTGGCTCAGAACCATCAAAAAACGTTGAAATATAGTTCAAATTCAATAAAAATCGACAAAAATACAGTTTCTAGCTAAAATTTGATGGTTTCGTTGCACTTTCCGAGCCCGTAGGGTATCTGATTGGCTTAAAAGTACAAGAAAACACTTCAAAAGTGACGTTTCTGAAGAATTTTAACAGTTTTCTTGTATCTACGAACGCCAGAATGCATAAAATTGACCTAAACGTCTCCTTTTCCTAATCTGAGTCGATTCTGCATGCTTTAAGTGTGTTTGGTGGCTCAGAACCATCAAAAAACGTTGAAATATAGTTCAAATTCAATAAAAATCGACAAAAATACAGTTTCTAGCTAAAATTTGATGGTTTCGTTGCACTTTCCGAGCCCGTAGGGTATCTGATTGGCTTAAAAGTACAAGAAAACACTTCAAAAGTGACGTTTCTGAAGAATTTTAACAGTTTTATTGTATCTACGAACGCCAGAATGCATAAAATTGACCTAAACGTCTCCTTTTCCTATTCTGAGTCGATTCTGCATGCTTTAAGTGTGTTTGGTGGTTCAGAACCATCAAAAAACGTTGAAATATAGTTCAAATTCAATAAAAATCGACAAAAATACAGTTTCTAGCTAAAATTTGATGGTTTCGTTGCACTTTCCGAGCCCGTAGGGTATCTGATTGGCTTAAAAGTACAAGAAAACACTTCAAAAGTGACGTTTCTGAAGAATTTTAACAGTTTTCTTGTATCTACGAACGCCAGAATGCATTAAATTGACCTAAACGTCTCCTTTTCCTATTCTGAGTCGATTCTGCATGCTTTAAGTGTGTTTGGTGGCTCAGAACCATCAAAAAACGTTGAAATATAGTTCAAATTCAATAAAAATCGACAAAAATTCAGTTTCTAGCTAAAATTTGATGGTTTCGTTGCACTTTCCGAGCCCGTAGGGTATCTGATTGGCTTAAAAGTACAAGAAAACACTTCAAAAGTGACGTTTCTGAAGAATTTTAACAGTTTTCTTGTATCTACGAACGCCAGAATGCATAAAATTGACCTAAACGTCTCCTTTTCCTATTCTGAGTCGATTCTGCATGCTTTAAGTGTGTTTGGTGGCTCAGAACCATCAAAAAACGTTGAAATATAGTTCAAATTCAATAAAATTCGACAAAAATACAGTTTCTAGCTAAAATTTGATGGTTTCGTTGCACTTTCCGAGCCCGTTGGGTATCTGATTGGCTTAAAAGTACAAGAAAACACTTCAAAAGTGACGTTTCTGAAGAATTTTAACAGTTTTCTTGTATCTACGAACGCCAGAATGCATAAAATTGACCTAAACGTCTCCTTTTCCTATTCTGAGTCGATTCTGCATGCTTTAAGTGTGTTTGGTGGCTCAGAACCATCAAAAAACGTTGAAATATAGTTCAAATTCAATAAAAATCGACAAAAATACAGTTTCTAGCTAAAATTTGATGGTTTCGTTGCACTTTCCGAGCCCGTAGGGTATCTGATTGGCTTAAAAGTACAAGAAAACACTTCAAAAGTGACGTTTCTGAAGAATTTTAACAGTTTTCTTGTATCTACGAACGCCAGAATGCATAAAATTGACCTAAACGTCTCCTTTTCCTATTCTGAGTCGATTCTGCATGCTTTAAGTGTGTTTGGTGGCTCAGAACCATCAAAAAACGTTGAAATATAGTTCAAATTCAATAAAAATCGACAAAAATACAGTTTCTAGCTAAAATTTGATGGTTTCGTTGCACTTTCCGAGCCCGTAGGGTATCTGATTGGCTTAAAAGTACAAGAAAACACTTCAAAAGTGACGTTTCTGAAGAATTTTAACAGTTTTCTTGTATCTACGAACGCCAGAATGCATAAAATTGACCTAAACGTCTCCTTTTCCTATTCTGAGTCGATTCTGCATGCTTTAAGTGTGTTTGGTGGCTCAGAACCATCAAAAAACGTTGAAATATAGTTCAAATTCAATAAAAATCGACAAAAATACAGTTTCTAGCTAAAATTTGATGGTTTCGTTGCACTTTCCGAGCCCGTCGGGTATCTGATTGGCTTAAAAGTACAAGAAAACACTTCAAAAGTGACGTTTCTGAAGAATTTTAACAGTTTTCTTGTATCTACGAACGCCAGAATGCATAAAATTGACCTAAACGTCTCCTTTTCCTATTCTGAGTCGATTCTGCATGCTTTAAGTGTGTTTGGTGGCTCAGAACCATCAAAAAACGTTGAAATATAGTTCAAATTCAATAAAAATCGACAAAAATACAGTTTCTAGCTAAAATTTGATGGTTTCGTTGCACTTTCCGAGCCCGTAGGGTATCTGATTGGCTTAAAAGTACAAGAAAACACTTCAAAAGTGACGTTTCTGAAGAATTTTAACAGTTTTCTTGTATCTACGAACGCCAGAATGCATAAAATTGACCTAAACGTCTCCTTTTCCTATTCTGAGTCGATTCTGCATGCTTTAAGTGTGTTTGGTGGCTCAGAACCATCAAAAAACGTTGAAATATAGTTCAAATTCAATAAAAATCGACAAAAATACAGTTTCTAGCTAAAATTTGATGGTTTCGTTGCACTTTCCGAGCCCGTAGGGTATCTGATTGGCTTAAAAGTACAAGAAAACACTTCAAAAGTGACGTTTCTGAAGAATTTTAACAGTTTTCTTGTATCTACGAACGCCAGAATGCATAAAATTGACCTAAACGTCTCCTTTTCCTATTCTGAGTCGATTCTGCATGCTTTAAGTGTGTTTGGTGGCTCAGAACCATCAAAAAACGTTGAAATATAGTTCAAATTCAATAAAAATCGACAAAAATACAGTTTCTAGCTAAAATTTGATGGTTTCGTTGCACTTTCCGAGCCCGTAGGGTATCTGATTGGCTTAAAAGTACAAGAAAACACTTCAAAAGTGACGTTTCTGAAGAATTTTAACAGTTTTCTTGTATCTACGAACGCCAGAATGCATAAAATTGACCTAAACGTCTCCTTTTCCTATTCTGAGTCGATTCTGCATGCTTTAAGTGTGTTTGGTGGCTCAGAACCATCAAAAAACCTTGAAATATAGTTCAAATTCAATAAAAATCGACAAAAATACAGTTTCTAGCTAAAATTTGATGGTTTCGTTGCACTTTCCGAGCCCGTAGGGTATCTGATTGGCTTAAAAGTACAAGAAAACACTTCAAAAGTGACGTTTCTGAAGAATTTTAACAGTTTTCTTGTATCTACGAACGCCAGAATGCATAAAATTGACCTAAACGTCTCCTTTTCCTATTCTGAGTCGATTCTGCATGCTTTAAGTGTGTTTGGTGGCTCAGAACCATCAAAAAACGTTGAAATATAGTTCAAATTCAATAAAAATCGACAAAAATACAGTTTCTAGCTAAAATTTGATGGTTTCGTTGCACTTTCCGAGCCCGTAGGGTATCTGATTGGCTTAAAAGTACAAGAAAACACTTCAAAAGTGACGTTTCTGAAGAATTTTAACAGTTTTCTTGTATCTACGAACGCCAGAATGCATAAAATTGACCTAAACGTCTCCTTTTCCTATTCTGAGTCGATTCTGCATGCT
Source organism: Zophobas morio (assembly GCF_036711695.1). Lineage (NCBI taxonomy): Eukaryota > Metazoa > Arthropoda > Insecta > Coleoptera > Tenebrionidae > Zophobas > Zophobas morio. The sequence goes on along the minus strand of NW_026973106.1, from coordinate 103,879 downwards.
TTAAGTGTGTTTGGTGGCTCAGAACCATCAAAAAACGTTGAAATATAGTTCAAATTCAATAAAAATCGACAAAAATACAGTTTCTAGCTAAAATTTGATGGTTTCGTTGCAATTTCCGAGCCCGTAGGGTATCTGATTGGCTTAAAAGTACAAGAAAACACTTCAAAAGTGACGTTTCTGAAGAATTTTAACAGTTTTCTTGTATCTACGAACGCCAGAATGCATAAAATTGACCTAAACGTCTCCTTTTCCTATTCTGAGTCGATTCTGCATGCTTTAAGTGTGTTTGGTGGCTCAAAACCATCAAAAAACGTTGAAATATAGTTCAAATTCAATAAAAATCGACAAAAATACAGTTTCTAGCTAAAATTTGATGGTTTCGTTGCACTTTCCGAGCCCGTAGGGTATCTGATTGGCTTAAAAGTACAAGAAAACACTTCAAAAGTGACGTTTCTGAAGAATCTTAACAGTTTTCTTGTATCTACGAACGCCAGAATGCATAAAATTGACCTAAACGTCTCCTTTTCCTATTCTGAGTCGATTCTGCATGCTTTAAGTGTGTTTGGTGGCTCAGAACCATCAAAAAACGTTGAAATATAGTTCAAATTCAATAAAAATCGACAAAAATACAGTTTCTAGCTAAAATTTGATGGTTTCGTTGCACTTTCCGAGCCCGTAGGGTATCTGATTTTAGCTAGAAACTGTATTTTTGTCGATTTTTATTGAATTTGAACTATATTTCAACGTTTTTTGATGGTTCTGAGCCACCAAACACACTTAAAGCATGCAGAATCGACTCAGAATAGGAAAAGGAGACGTTTAGGTCAATTTTATGCATTCTGGCGTTCGTAGATACAAGAAAACTGTTAAAATTCTTCAGAAACGTCACTTTTGAAGTGTTTTCATGTACTTTTAAGCCAATCAGATACCCTACGGGCTCGGAAAGTGCAACGAAACCATCAAATTTTAGCTAGAAACTGTATTTTTGTCGATTTTTATTGAATTTGAACTATATTTCAACGTTTTTTGATGGTTCTGAGCCACCAAACACACTTAAAGCATGCAGAATCTACTCAGAATAGGAAAAGGAGACGTTTAGGTCAATTTTATGCATTCTGGCTTTCGTAGATATAAGAAAACTGTTAAAATTCTTCAGAAACGTCACTTTTGAAGTGTTTTCTTGTACTTTTAAGCCAATCAGATACCCTACGGGCTCGGAAAGTGCAACGAAACCATCAAATTTTAGCTAGAAACTGTATTTTTGTCGATTTTTATTGAATTTGAACTATATTTCAACGTTTTTTGATGGTTCTGAGCCACCAAACACACTTAAAGCATGCAGAATCTACTCAGAATAGGAAAAGGAGACGTTTAGGTCAATTTTATGCATTCTGGCGTTCGTAGATACAAGAAAACTGTTAAAATTCTTCAGAAACGTCACTTTTGAAGTGTTTTCTTGTACTTTTAAGCCAATCAGATACCCTACGGGCTCGGAAAGTGCAACGAAACCATCAAATTTTAGCTAGAAACTGTATTTTTGTCGATTTTTATTGAATTTGAACTATATTTCAACGTTTTTTGATGGTTCTGAGCCACCAAACACACTTAAAGCATGCAGAATCGACTCAGAATAGGAAAAGGAGACGTTTAGGTCAATTTTATGCATTCTGGCGTTCGTAGATACAAGAAAACTGTTAAAATTCTTCAGAAACGTCACTTTTGAAGTGTTTTCTTGTACTTTTAAGCCAATCAGATACCCTACGGGCTCGGAAAGTGCAACGAAACCATCAAATTTTAGCTAGAAACTGTATTTTTGTCGATTTTTATTGAATTTGAACTATATTTCAACGTTTTTTGATGGTTCTGAGCCACCAAACACACTTAAAGCATGCAGAATCGACTCAGAATAGGAAAAGGAGACGTTTAGGTCAATTTTATGCATTCTGGCGTTCGTAGATACAAGAAAACTGTTAAAATTCTTCAGAAACGTCACTTTTGAAGTGTTTTCTTGTACTTTTAAGCCAATCAGATACCCTACGGGCTCGGAAAGTGCAACGAAACCATCAAATTTTAGCTAGAAACTGTATTTTTGTCGATTTTTATTGAATTTGAACTATATTTCAACGTTTTTTGATGGTTCTGAGCCACCAAACACACTTAAAGCATGCAGAATCGACTCAGAATAAAAAAAGGAGACGTTTAGGTCAATTTTATGCATTCTGGCGTTCGTAGATACAAGAAAACTGTTAAAATTCTTCAGAAACGTCACTTTTGAAGTGTTTTCTTGTACTTTTAAGCCAGTCAGATACCCTACGGGCTCGGAAAGTGCAACGAAACCATCAAATTTTAGCTAGAAACTGTATTTTTGTCGATTTTTATTGAATTTGAACTATATTTCAACGTTTTTTGATGGTTCTGAGCCACCAAACACACTTAAAGCATGCAGAATCGACTCAGAATAGGAAAAGGAGACGTTTAGGTCAATTTTATGCATTCTGGCTTTCGTAGATACAAGAAAACTGTTAAAATTCTTCAGAAGCGTCACTTTTGAAGTGTTTTCTTGTACTTGAATGCATAAAATTGACCTAAACGTCTTCTTTTCCTATTCTGAGTAGATTCTGCATGCTTTAAGTGTGTTTGGTGGCTCAGAACCATCAAAAAACGTTGAAATATAGTTCAAATTCAATAAAAATCGACAAAAATACAGTTTCTAGCTAAAATTTGATGGTTTCGTTGCACTTTCCGAGCCCGTTGGGTATCTGATTGGCTTAAAAGTACAAGAAAACACTTCAAAAGTGACGTTTCTGAAGAATTTTAACAGTTTTCTTGTATCTACGAACGCCAGAATGCATAAAATTGACCTAAACGTCTCCTTTTCCTATTCTGAGTCGATTCTGCATGCTTTAAGTGTGTTTGGTGGCTCAGAACCATCAAAAAACGTTGAAATATAGTTCAAATTCAATAAAAATCGACAAAAATACAGTTTCTAGCTAAAATTTGATGGTTTCGTTGCACTTTCCGAGCCCGTAGGGTATCTGATTGGCTTAAAAGTACAAGAAAACACTTCAAAAGTGACGTTTATGAAGAATTTTAACAGTTTCCTTGTATCTACGAACGCCAGAATGCATAAAATTGACCTAAACGTCTCCTTTTCCTATTCTGAGTCGATTCTGCATGCTTTAAGTGTGTTTGGTGGCTCAGAACCATCAAAAAACGTTGAAATATAGTTCAAATTCAATAAAAATCGACAAAAATACAGTTTCTAGCTAAAATTTGATGGTTTCGTTGCACTTTCCGAGCCCGTAGGGTATCTGATTGGCTTAAAAGTACAAGAAAACACTTCAAAAGTGATGTTTCTGAAGAATTTTAACAGTTTTCTTGTATCTACGAACGCCAGAATGCATAAAATTGACCTAAACGTCTCCTTTTCCTATTCTGAGTCGATTCTGCATGCTTTAAGTGTGTTTCGTGGCTCAGAACCATCAAAAAACGTTGAAATATAGTTCAAATTCAATAAAAATCGACAAAAATACAGTTTCTAGCTAAAATTTGATGGTTTCGTTGCACTTTCCGAGCCCGTAGGGTATCTGATTGGCTTAAAAGTACAAGAAAACACTTCAAAAGTGACGTTTCTGAAGAATTTTAACAGTTTTCTTGTATCTACGAACGCCAGAATGCATAAAATTGTACCTAAACGTCTCCTTTTCCTATTCTGAGTCGATTCTGCATGCTTTAAGTGTGTTTGGTGGCTCAGAACCATCAAAAAACGTTGAAATATAGTTCAAATTCAATAAAAATCGACAAAAATACAGTTTCTAGCTAAAATTTGATGGTTTCGTTGCACTTTTCGAGCCCGTAGGGTATCTGATTGGCTTAAAAGTACAAGAAAACACTTCAAAAGTGACGTTTCTGAAGAATTTTAACAGTTTTCTTGTATCTACGAACGCCAGAATGCATAAAATTGACCTAAACGTCTCCTTTTCCTATTCTGAGTAGATTCTGCATGCTTTAAGTGTGTTTGGTGGCTCAGAACCATCAAAAAACGTTGAAATATAGTTCAAATTCAATAAAAATCGACAAAAATACAGTTTCTAGCAAAAATTTGATGGTTTCGTTGCACTTTCCGAGCCCGTAGGGTATCTGATTGGCTTAAAAGTACAAGAAAACACTTAAAAAGTGACGTTTCTGAAGAATTTTAACAGTTTTCTTGTATCTACGAACGCCAGAATGCATAAAATTGACCTAAACGTCTCCTTTTCCTATTCTGAGTCGATTCTGCATGCTTTAAGTGTGTTTGGTGGCTCAGAACCATCAAAAAACGTTGAAATATAGTTCAAATTCAATAAAAATCGACAAAAATACAGTTTCTAGCTAAAATTTGATGGTTTCGTTGCACTTTCCGAGCCCGTAGGGTATCTGATTGGCTTAAAAGTACAAGAAAACACTTCAAAAGTGACGTTTCTGAAGAATTTTAACAGTTTTCTTGTATCTACGAACGCCAGAATGCATAAAATTGACCTAAACTTCTCCTTTTCCTATTCTGAGTCGATTCTGCATGCTTTAAGTGTGTTTCGTGGCTCAGAACCTTCAAAAAACGTTGAAATATAGTTCAAATTCAATAAAAATCGACAAAAATACAGTTTCTAGCTAAAATTTGATGGTTTCGTTGCACTTTCCGAGCCCGTAGGGTATCTGATTGGCTTAAAAGTACAAGAAAACACTTCAAAAGTGACGTTTCTGAAGAATTTTAACAGTTTTCTTGTATCTACGAACGCCAGAATGCATAAAATTGACCTAAACGTCTTCTTTTCCTATTCTGAGTAGATTCTGCATGCTTTAAGTGTGTTTGGTGGCTCAGAACCATCAAAAAACGTTGAAATATAGTTCAAATTCAATAAAAATCGACAAAAATACAGTTTCTAGCTAAAATTTGATGGTTTCGTTGCACTTTCCGAGCCCGTAGGGTATCTGATTGGCTTAAAAGTACAAGAAAACACTTCAAAAGTGACGTTTCTGAAGAATTTTAACAGTTTTCTTGTATCTACGAACGCCAGAATGCATAAAATTGACCTAAACGTCTCCTTTTCCAATTCTGAGTCGATTCTGCATGCTTTAAGTGTGTTTGGTGGCTCAGAACCATCAAAAAACGTTGAAATATAGTTCAAATTCAATAAAAATCGACAAAAATACAGTTTCTAGCTAAAATTTGATGGTTTCGTTGCACTTTCCGAGCCCGTAGGGTATCTGATTGGCTTAAAAGTACAAGAAAACACTTCAAAAGTGACGTTTCTGAAGAATTTTAACAGTTTTCTTGTATCTACGAACGCCAGAATGCATAAAATTGACCTAAACGTCTCCTTTTCCTATTCTGAGTCGATTCTGCATGCTTTAAGTGTGTTTGGTGGCTCAGAACCATCAAAAAACGTTGAAATATAGTTCAAATTCAATAAAAATCGACAAAAATACAGTTTCTAGCTAAAATTTGATGGTTTCGTTGCACTTTCCGAGCCCGTTGGGTATCTGATTGGCTTAAAAGTACAAGAAAACACTTCAAAAGTGACGTTTCTGAAGAATTTTAACAGTTTTCTTGTATCTACGAATGCCAGAATGCATAAAATTGACCTAAACGTCTCCTTTTCCTATTCTGAGTCGATTCTGCATGCTTTAAGTGTGTTTGGTGGCTCAGAACCATCAAAAAACTTTGAAATATAGTTCAAATTCAATAAAAATCGACAAAAATACAGTTTCTAGCTAAAATTTGATGGTTTCGTTGCACTTTCCGAGCCCGTAGGGTATCTGATTGGCTTAAGAGTACAAGAAAACACTTCAAAAGTGACGTTTCTGAAGAATTTTAACAGTTTTCTTGTATCTACGAACGCCAGAATGCATAAAATTGACCTAAACGTCTCCTTTTCCTATTCTGAGTCGATTCTGCATGCTTTAAGTGTGTTTGGTGGCTCAGAACCATCAAAAAACGTTGAAATATAGTTCAAATTCAATAAAAATCGACAAAAATACAGTTTCTAGCTAAAATTTGATGGTTTCGTTGCACTTTCCGAGCCCGTAGGGTATCTGATTGGCTTAAAAGTACAAGAAAACACTTCAAAAGTGACGTTTCTGAAGAATTTTAACAGTTTTCTTGTATCTACGAACGCCAGAATGCATAAAATTGACCTAAACGTCTCCTTTTCCTATTCTGAGTCGATTCTGCATGCTTTAAGTGTGTTTGGTGGCTCAGAACCATCAAAAAACGTTGAAATATAGTTCAAATTCAATAAAAATCGACAAAAATACAGTTTCTAGCTAAAATTTGATGGTTTCGTTGCACTTTCCGAGCCCGTAGGGTATCTGATTGGCTTAAAAGTACAAGAAAACACTTCAAAAGTGACGTTTCTGAAGAATTTTAACAGTTTTCTTGTATCTACGAACGCCAGAATGCATAAAATTGACCTAAACGTCTCCTTTTCCTATTCTGAGTCGATTCTGCATGCTTTAAGTGTGTTTGGTGGCTCAGAACCATCAAAAAACGTTGAAATATAGTTCAAATTCAATAAAAATCGACAAAAATACAGTTTCTAGCTAAAATTTGATGGTTTCGTTGCACTTTCCAAGCCCGTAGGGTTTCTGATTGGCTTAAAAGTACAAGAAAACACTTCAAAAGTGACGTTTCTGAAGAATTTTAACAGTTTTCTTGTATCTGCGAACGCCAGAATGCATAAAATTGACCTAAACGTCTCCTTTTCCTATTCTGAGTCGATTCTGCATGCTTTAAGTGATTTTGGTGGCTCAGAACCATCAAAAAACGTTGAAATATAGTTCAAATTCAATAAAAATCGACAAAAATACAGTTTCTAGCTAAAATTTGATGGTTTCGTTGCACTTTCCGAGCCCGTAGGGTATCTGATTGGCTTAAAAGTACAAGAAAACACTTCAAAAGTGACGTTTCTGAAGAATTTTAACAGTTTTCTTGTATCTACGAACGCCAGAATGCATAAAATTGACCTAAACGTCTCCTTTTCCTATTCTGAGTCGATTCTGCATGCTTTAAGTGTGTTTGGTGGCTCAGAACCATCAAAAAACGTTGAAATATAGTTCAAATTCAATAAAAATCGACAAAAATACAGTTTCTAGCTAAAATTTGATGGTTTCGTTGCACTTTCAGAGCCCGTAGGGTATCTGATTGGCTTAAAAGTACAAGAAAACACTTCAAAGGTGACGTTTCTGAAGAATTTTAACAGTTTTCTTGTATCTACGAACGCCAGAATGCATAAAATTGACCTAAACGTCTCCTTTTCCTATTCTGAGTCGATTCTGCATGCTTTAAGTGTGTTTGGTGGCTCAGAACCATCAAAAAACGTTGAAATATAGTTCAAATTCAATAAAAATCGACAAAAATACAGTTTCTAGCTAAAATTTGATGGTTTCGTTGCACTTTCCGAGCCCGTAGGGTATCTGATTGGCTTAAAAGTACAAGAAAACACTTCAAAAGTGACGTTTCTGAAGAATTTTAACAGTTTTCTTGTATCTACGAACGCCAGAATGCATAAAATTGACCTAAACGTCTCCTTTTCCTATTCTGAGTCGATTCTGCATGCTTTAAGTGTGTTTGGTGGCTCAGAACCATCAAAAAACGTTGAAATATAGTTCAAATTCAATAAAAATCGACAAAAATACAGTTTCTAGCTAAAATTTGATGGTTTCGTTGCACTTTCCGAGCCCGTAGGGTATCTGATTGGCTTAAAAGTACAAGAAAACACTTCAAAAGTGACGTTTCTGAAGAATTTTAACAGTTTTCTTGTATCTACGAACGCCAGAATGCATAAAATTGACCTAAACGTCTCCTTTTCCTATTCTGAGTCGATTCTGCATGCTTTAAGTGTGTTTGGTGGCTCAGAACCATCAAAAAACGTTGAAATATAGTTCAAATTCAATAAAAATCGACAAAAATACAGTTTCTAGCTAAAATTTGATGGTTTCGTTGCACTTTCCGAGCCCGTAGGGTATCTGATTGGCTTAAAAGTACAAGAAAACACTTCAAAAGTGACGTTTCTGAAGAATTTTAACAGTTTTCTTGTATCTACGAACGCCAGAATGCATAAAATTGACCTAAACGTCTCCTTTTCCTATTCTGAGTCGATTCTGCATGCTTTAAGTGTGTTTGGTGGCTCAGAACCATCAAAAAACGTTGAAATGTAGTTCAAATTCAATAAAAATCGACAAAAATACAGTTTCTAGCTAAAATTTGATGGTTTCGTTGCACTTGCCGAGCCCGTCGGGTATCTGATTGGCTTAAAAGTACAAGAAAACACTTCAAAAGTGACGTTTCTGAAGAATTTTAACAGTTTTCTTGTATCTACGAACGCCAGAATGCATAAAATTGACCTAAACGTCTCCTTTTCCTATTCTGAGTCGATTCTGCATGCTTTAAGTGTGTTTGGTGGCTCAGAACCATCAAAAAACGTTGAAATATAGTTCAAATTCAATAAAAATCGACAAAAATACAGCTTCTAGCTAAAATTTGATGGTTTCGTTGCACTTTCCGAGCCCGTAGGGTATCTGATTGGCTTAAAAGTACAAGAAAACACTTCAAAAGTGACGTTTCTGAAGAATTTTAACAGTTTTCTTGTATCTACGAACGCCAGAATGCATAAAATTGACCTAAACGTCTCCTTTTCCTATTCTGAGTGGATTCTGCATGCTCCAAGTGTGTTTGGTGGCTCAGAACCATCAAAAAACGTTGAAATATAGTTCAAATTCAATAAAAATCGACAAAAATACAGTTTCTAGCTAAAATTTGATGGTTTCGTTGCACTTTCCGAGCCCGTAGGGTATCTGATTGGCTTAAAAGTACAAGAAAACACTTCAAAAGTGACGTTTCTGAAGAATTTTAACAGTTTTCTTGTATCTACGAACGCCAGAATGCATAAAATTGACCTAAACGTCTCCTTTTCCTATTCTGAGTCGATTCTGCATGCTTTAAGTGTGTTTGGTGGCTCAGAACCATCAAAAAACGTTGAAATATAGTTCAAATTCAATAAAAATCGACAAAAATACAGTTTCTAGCTAAAATTTGATGGTTTCGTTGCACTTTCCGAGCCCGTAGGGTATCTGATTGGCTTAAAAGTACAAGAAAACACTTCAAAAGTGACGTTTCTGAAGAATTTTAACAGTTTTCTTGTATCTACGAACGCCAGAATGCATAAAATTGACCTAAACGTCTCCTTTTCCTATTCTGAGTCGATTCTGCATGCTTTAAGTGTGTTTGGTGGCTCAGAACCATCAAAAAACGTTGAAATATAGTTCAAATTCAATAAAAATCGACAAAAATACAGTTTCTAGCTAAAATTTGATGGTTTCGTTGCACTTTCCGAGCCCGTCGGGTATCTGATTGGCTTAAAAGTACAAGAAAACACTTCAAAAGTGACGTTTCTGAAGAATTTTAACAGTTTTCTTGTATCTCCGAACGCCAGAATGCACAAAATTGACCTAAACGTCTCCTTTTCCTATTCTGAGTCGATTCTGCATGCTTTAAGTGTGTTTGGTGGCTCAGAACCATCAAAAAACGTTGAAATATAGTTCAAATTCAATAAAAATCGACAAAAATACAGTTTCTAGCTAAAATTTGATGGTTTCGTTTCACTTTCCGAGCCCGTAGGGTATCTGATTGGCTTAAAAGTACAAGAAAACACTTCAAAAGTGACGTTTCTGAAGAATTTTAACAGTTTTCTTGTATCTACGAACGCCAGAATGCATAAAATTGACCTAAACGTCTCCTTTTCCTATTCTGAGTCGATTCTGCATGCTTCAAGTGTGTTTGGTGGCTCAGAACCATCAAAAAACGTTGAAATATAGTTCAAATTCAATAAAAATCGACAAAAATACAGTTTCTAGCTAAAATTTGATGGTTTCGTTGCACTTTCCGAACCCGTTGGGTATCTGATTGGCGTAAAAGTACAAGAAAACACTTCAAAAGTGACGTTTCTGAAGAATTTTAACAGTTTTCTTGTATCTACGAACGCCAGAATGCATAAAATTGACCTAAACGTCTCCTTTTCCTATTCTGAGTCGATTCTGCATGCTTTAAGTTGTGTTTGGTGGCTCAGAACCATCAAAAAACGTTGAAATATAGTTCAAATTCAATAAAAATCGACAAAAATACAGTTTCTAGCTAAAATTTGATGGTTTCGTTGCACTTTCCGAGCCCGTAGGGTTTCTGATTGGCTTAAAAGTACAAGAAAACACTTCAAAAGTGACGTTTCTGAAGAATTTTAACAGTTTTCTTGTATCTACGAACGCCAGAATGCATAAAATTGACCTAAACGTCTCCTTTTCCTATTCTGAGTCGATTCTGCATGCTTTAAGTGTGTTTGGTGGCTCAGAACCATCAAAAAACGTTGAAATATAGTTCAAATTCAATAAAAATCGACAAAAATACAGTTTCTAGCTAAAATTTGATGGTTTCGTTGCACTTTCCGAGCCCGTAGGGTATCTGATTGGCTTAAAAGTACAAGAAAACACTTCAAAAGTGACGTTTCTGAAGAATTTTAACAGTTTTCTTGTATCTACGAACGTCAGAATGCATAAAATTGACCTAAACGTCTCCTTTTCCTATTCTGAGTCGATTCTGCATGCTTTAAGTGTGTTTGGTGGCTCAGAACCATCAAAAAACGTTGAAATATAGTTCAAATTCAATAAAAATCGACAAAAATACAGTTTCTAGCTAAAATTTGATGGTTTCGTTGCACTTTCCGAGCCCGTAGGGTATCTGATTGGCTTAAAAGTACAAGAAAACACTTCAAAAGTGACGTTTCTGAAGAATTTTAACAGTTTCCTTGTATCTACGAACGCCAGAATGCATAAAATTGACCTAAACGTCTCCTTTTCCTATTCTGAGTCGATTCTGCATGCTTTAAGTGTGTTTGGTGGCTCAGAACCATCAAAAAACGTTGAAATATAGTTCAAATTCAATAAAAATCGACAAAAATACAGTTTCTAGCTAAAATTTGATGGTTTCGTTGCACTTTCCGAGCCCGTAGGGTATCTGATTGGCTTAAAAGTACAAGAAAACACTTCAAAAGTGACGTTTCTGAAGAATTTTAACAGTTTTCTTGTATCTACGAACGCCAGAATGCATAAAATTGACCTAAACGTCTCCTTTTCCTATTCTGAGTGGATTCTGCATGCTTCAAGTGTGTTTGGTGGCTCAGAACCATCAAAAAACGTTGAAATATAGTTCAAATTCAATAAAAATCGACAAAAATACAGTTTCTAGCTAAAATTTGATGGTTTCGTTGCACTTTCCGAGCCCGTAGGGTATCTGATTGGCTTAAAAGTACAAGAAAACACTTCAAAAGTGACGTTTCTGAAGAATTTTAACAGTTTTCTTGTATCTACGAACGCCAGAATGCATAAAATTGACCTAAACGTCTCCTTTTCCTATTCTGAGTCGATTCTGCATGCTTTAAGTGTGTATGGTGGCTCAAAACCATCAAAAAACATTGAAATATAGTTCAAATTCAATAAAAATCGACAAAAATACAGTTTCTAGCTAAAATTTGATGGTTTCGTTGCACTTTCCGAGCCCGTAGGGTATCTGATTGGCTTAAAAGTACAAGAAAACACTTCAAAAGTGACGTTTCTGAAGAATTTTAACAGTTTTCTTGTATCTACGAACGCCAGAATGCATAAAATTGACCTAAACGTCTCCTTTTCCTATTCTGAGTCGATTCTGCATGCTTTAAGTGTGTTTGGTGGCTCAGAACCATCAAAAAACGTTGAAATATAGTTCAAATTCAATAAAAATCGACAAAAATACAGTTTCTAGCTAAAATTTGATGGTTTCGTTGCACTTTCCGAGCCCGTCGGGTATCTGATTGGCTTAAAAGTACAAGAAAACACTTCAAAAGTGACGTTTCTGAAGAATTTTAACAGTTTTCTTGTATCTCCGAACGCCAGAATGCACAAAATTGACCTAAACGTCTCCTTTTCCTATTCTGAGTCGATTCTGCATGCTTTAAGTGTGTTTGGTGGCTCAGAACCATCAAAAAACGTTGAAATATAGTTCAAATTCAATAAAAATCGACAAAAATACAGTTTCTAGCTAAAATTTGATGGTTTCGTTTCACTTTCCGAGCCCGTAGGGTATCTGATTGGCTTAAAAGTACAAGAAAACACTTCAAAAGTGACGTTTCTGAAGAATTTTAACAGTTTTCTTGTATCTACGAACGCCAGAATGCATAAAATTGACCTAAACGTCTCCTTTTCCTATTCTGAGTCGATTCTGCATGCTTCAAGTGTGTTTGGTGGCTCAGAACCATCAAAAAACGTTGAAATATAGTTCAAATTCAATAAAAATCGACAAAAATACAGTTTCTAGCTAAAATTTGATGGTTTCGTTGCACTTTCCGAACCCGTTGGGTATCTGATTGGCGTAAAAGTACAAGAAAACACTTCAAAAGTGACGTTTCTGAAGAATTTTAACAGTTTTCTTGTATCTACGAACGCCAGAATGCATAAAATTGACCTAAACGTCTCCTTTTCCTATTCTGAGTCGATTCTGCATGCTTTAAGTGTGTTTGGTGGCTCAGAACCATCAAAAAACGTTGAAATATAGTTCAAATTCAATAAAAATCGACAAAAATACAGTTTCTAGCTAAAATTTGATGGTTTCGTTGCACTTTCCGAGCCCGTAGGGTTTCTGATTGGCTTAAAAGTACAAGAAAACACTTCAAAAGTGACGTTTCTGAACAATTTTAACAGTTTTCTTGTATCTACGAACGCCAGAATGCATAAAATTGACCTAAACGTCTCCTTTTCCTATTCTGAGTCGATTCTGCATGCTTTAAGTGTGTTTGGTGGCTCAGAACCATCAAAAAACGTTGAAATATAGTTCAAATTCAATAAAAATCGACAAAAATACAGTTTCTAGCTAAAATTTGATGGTTTCGTTGCACTTTCCGAGCCCGTAGGGTATCTGATTGGCTTAAAAGTACAAGAAAACACTTCAAAAGTGACGTTTCTGAAGAATTTTAACAGTTTTCTTGTATCTACGAACGCCAGAATGCATAAAATTGACCTAAACGTCTCCTTTTCCTATTCTGAGTCGATTCTGCATGCTTTAAGTGTGTTTGGTGGCTCAGAACCATCAAAAAACGTTGAAATATAGTTCAAATTCAATAAAAATCGACAAAAATACAGTTTCTAGCTAAAATTTGATGGTTTCGTTGCACTTTCCGAGCCCGTAGGGTATCTGATTGGCTTAAAAGTACAAGAAAACACTTCAAAAGTGACGTTTCTGAAGAATTTTAACAGTTTCCTTGTATCTACGAACGCCAGAATGCATAAAATTGACCTAAACGTCTCCTTTTCCTATTCTGAGTCGATTCTGCATGCTTTAAGTGTGTTTGGTGGCTCAGAACCATCAAAAAACGTTGAAATATAGTTCAAATTCAATAAAAATCGACAAAAATACAGTTTCTAGCTAAAATTTGATGGTTTCGTTGCACTTTCCGAGCCCGTAGGGTATCTGATTGGCTTAAAAGTACAAGAAAACACTTCAAAAGTGACGTTTCTGAAGAATTTTAACAGTTTTCTTGTATCTACGAACGCCAGAATGCATAAAATTGACCTAAACGTCTCCTTTTCCTATTCTGAGTGGATTCTGCATGCTTCAAGTGTGTTTGGTGGCTCAGAACCATCAAAAAACGTTGAAATATAGTTCAAATTCAATAAAAATCGACAAAAATACAGTTTCTAGCTAAAATTTGATGGTTTCGTTGCACTTTCCGAGCCCGTAGGGTATCTGATTGGCTTAAAAGTACAAGAAAACACTTCAAAAGTGACGTTTCTGAAGAATTTTAACAGTTTTCTTGTATCTACGAACGCCAGAATGCATAAAATTGACCTAAACGTCTCCTTTTCCTATTCTGAGTCGATTCTGCATGCTTTAAGTGTGTATGGTGGCTCAAAACCATCAAAAAACATTGAAATATAGTTCAAATTCAATAAAAATCGACAAAAATACAGTTTCTAGCTAAAATTTGATGGTTTCGTTGCACTTTCCGAGCCCGTCGGGTATCTGATTGGCTTAAAAGTACAAGAAAACACTTCAAAAGTGACGTTTCTGAAGAATTTTAACAGTTTTCTTGTATCTACGAACGCCAGAATGCATAAAATTGACCTAAACGTCTCCTTTTCCTATTCTGAGTCGATTCTGCATGCTTTAAGTGTGTTTGGTGGCTCAGAACCATCAAAAAACGTTGAAATATAGTTCAAATTCAATAAAAATCGACAAAAATACAGTTTCTACCTAAAATTTGATGGTTTCGTTGCACTTTCCGAGCCCGTAGGGTATCTGATTGGCTTAAAAGTACAAGAAAACACTTCAAAAGTGACGTTTCTGAAGAATTTTAACAGTTTTCTTGTATCTACGAACGCCAGAATGCATAAAATTGACCTAAACGTCTCCTTTTCCTATTCTGAGTCGATTCTGCATGCTTCAAGTGTGTTTGGTGGCTCAGAACCATCAAAAAACGTTGAAATATAGTTCAAATTCAATAAAAGTCGACAAAAATACAGTTTCTAGCTAAAATTTGATGGTTTCGTTGCACTTTCCGAGCCCGTAGGGTATCTGATTGGCTTAAAAGTACAAGAAAACACTTCAAAAGTGACGTTTCTGAAGAATTTTAACAGTTTTCTTGTATCTACGAACGCCAGAATGCATAAAATTGACCTAAACGTCTCCTTTTCCTATTCTGAGTCGATTCTGCATGCTTTAAGTGTGTTTGGTGGCTCAGAACCATCAAAAAACGTTGAAATATAGTTCAAATTCAATAAAAATCGACAAAAATACAGTTTCTAGCTAAAATTTGATGGTTTCGTTGCACTTTCCGAGCCCGTAGGGTATCTGATTGGCTTAAAAGTACAAGAAAACACTTCAAAAGTGACGTTTCTGAAGAATTTTAACAGTTTTCTTGTATCTACGAACGCCAGAATGCATAAAATTGACCTAAACGTCTCCTTTTCCTATTCTGAGTCGATTCTGCATGCTTTAAGTGTGTTTGGTGGCTCAGAACCATCAAAAAACGTTGAAATATAGTTCAAATTCAATAAAAATCGACAAAAATACAGTTTCTAGCTAAAATTTGATGGTTTCGTTGCACTTTCCGAGCCCGTTGGGTATCTGATTGGCTTTAAAGTACAAGAAAACACTTCAAAAGTGACGTTTCTGAAGAATTTTAACAGTTTTCTTGTATCTACGAACGCCAGAATGCATAAAATTGACCTAAACGTCTCCTTTTCCTATTCTGAGTCGATTCTGCATGCTTTAAGTGTGTTTGGTGGCTCAGAACCATCAAAAAACGTTGAAATATAGTTCAAATTCAATAAAAATCGACAAAAATACAGTTTCTAGCTAAAATTTGATGGTTTCGTTGCACTTTCCGAGCCCGTAGGGTATCTGATTGGCTTAAAAGTACAAGAAAACACTTCAAAAGTGACGTTTCTGAAGAATTTTAACAGTTTTCTTGTATCTACGAACGCCAGAATGCATAAAATTGACCTAAACGTCTCCTTTTCCTATTCTGAGTCGATTCTGCATGCTTTAAGTGTGTTTGGTGGTTCAGAACCATCAAAAAACGTTGAAATATAGTTCAAATTCAATAAAAATCGACAAAAATACAGTTTCTAGCTAAAATTTGATGGTTTCGTTGCACTTTCCGAGCCCGTAGGGTATCTGATTGGCTTAAAAGTACAAGAAAACACTTCAAAAGTGACGTTTCTGAAGAATTTTAACAGTTTTCTTGTATCTACGAACGCCAGAATGCATAAAATTGACCTAAACGTCTCCTTTTCCTATTCTGAGTCGATTCTGCATGCTTTAAGTGTGTTTGGTGGCTCAGAACCATCAAAAAACGTTGAAATATAGTTCAAATTCAATAAAAATCGACAAAAATACAGTTTCTAGCTAAAATTTGATGGTTTCGTTGCACTTTCCGAGCCCGTAGGGTATCTGATTGGGTTAAAAGTACAAGAAAACACTTCAAAAGTAACGTTTCTGAAGAATTTTAACAGTTTTCTTGTATCTACGAACGCCAGAATGCATAAAATTGACCTAAACGTCTCCTTTTCCTATTCTGAGTCGATTCTGCATGCTTTAAGTGTGTTTGGTGGCTCAGAACCATCAAAAAACGTTGAAATATAGTTCAAATTCAATAAAAATCGACAAAAATACAGTTTCTAGCTAAAATTTGATGGTTTCGTTGCACTTTCCGAGCCCGTAGGGTATCTGATTGGCTTAAAAGTACAAGAAAACACTTCAAAAGTGACGTTTCTGAAGAATTTTAACAGTTTTCTGGTATCTACGAACGCCAGAATGCATAAAATTGACCTAAACGTCTCCTTTTCCTATTCTGAGTCGATTCTGCATGCTTTAAGTGTGTTTGGTGGCTCAGAACCATCAAAAAACGTTGAAATGTAGTTCAAATTCAATAAAAATCGACAAAAATACAGTTTCTAGCTAAAATTTGATGGTTTCGTTGCACTTTCCGAGCCCGTAGGGTATCTGATTGGCTTAAAAGTACAAGAAAACACTTCAAAAGTGACGTTTCTGAAGAATTTTAACAGTTTTCTTGTATCTACGAACGCCAGAATGCATTAAATTGACCTAAACGTCTCCTTTTCCTATTCTGAGTCGATTCTGCATGCTTTAAGTGTGTTTGGTGGCTCAGAACCATCAAAAAACATTGAAATATAGTTCAAATTCAATAAAAATCGACAAAAATACAGTTTCTAGCTAAAATTTGATGGTTTCGTTGCACTTTCCGAGCCCGTAGGGTATCTGATTGGCTTAAAAGTACAAGAAAACACTTCAAAAGTGACGTTTCTGAAGAATTTTAACAGTTTTCTTGTATCTACGAACGCCAGAATGCATAAAATTGACCTAAACGTCTCCTTTTCCTATTCTGAGTCGATTCTGCATGCTTTAAGTGTGTTTGGTGGCTCAGAACCATCAAAAAACGTTGAAATATAGTTCAAATTCAATAAAAATCGACAAAAATACAGTTTCTAGCTAAAATTTGATGGTTTCGTTGCACTTTCCGAGCCCGTAGGGTATCTGATTGGCTTAAAAGTACAAGAAAACACTTCAAAAGTGACGTTTCTGAAGAATTTTAACAGTTTTCTTGTATCTACGAACGCCAGAATGCATAAAATTGACCTAAACGTCTCCTTTTCCTATTCTGAGTCGATTCTGCATGCTTTAAGTGTGTTTGGTGGCTCAGAACCATCAAAAAACGTTGAAATATAGCTCAAATTCAATAAAAATCGACAAAAATACAGTTTCTAGCTAAAATTTGATGGTTTCGTTGCACTTTCCGAGCCCGTAGGGTATCTGATTGGCTTAAAAGTACAAGAAAACACTTCAAAAGTGACGTTTCTGAAGAATTTTAACAGTTTTCTTGTATCTACGAACGCCAGAATGCATAAAATTGACCTAAACGTCTCCTTTTCCTATTCTGAGTCGATTCTGCATGCTTTAAGTGTGTTTGGTGGCTCAGAACCATCAAAAAACGTTGAAATATAGTTCAAATTCAATAAAAATCGACAAAAATACAGTTTCTAGCTATAATTTGATGGTTTCGTTGAACTTTCCGAGCCCGTAGGGTATCTGATTGGCTTAAAAGTACAAGAAAACACTTCAAAAGTGACGTTTCTGAAGAATTTTAACAGTTTTCTTGTATCTACAAACGCCAGAATGCATAAAATCGACCTAAACGTCTCCTTTTCCTATTCTGAGTCGATTCTGCATGTTTTAAGTGTGTTTGGTGGCTCAGAACCATCAAAAAACGTTGAAATATAGTTCAAATTCAATAAAAATCGACAAAAATACAGTTTCTAGCTAAAATTTGATGGTTTCGTTGCACTTTCCGAGCCCGTAGGGTATCTGATTGGCTTAAAAGTACAAGAAAACACTTCAAAAGTGACGTTTCTGAAGAATTTTAACAGTTTTCTTGTATCTACGAACGCCAGAATGCATAAAATTGACCTAAACGTCTCCTTTTCCTATTCTGAGTCGATTCTGCATGCTTTAAGTGTGTTTGGTGGCTCAGAACCATCAAAAAACGTTGAAATATAGTTCAAATTCAATAAAAATCGACAAAAATACAGTTTCTAGCTAAAATTTGATGGTTTCGTTGCACTTTCCGAGCCCGTAGGGTATCTGATTGGCTTAAAAGTACAAGAAAACACTTCAAAAGTGACGTTTCTGAAGAATTTTAACAGTTTTCTTGTATCTACGAACGCCAGAATGCATAAAATTGACCTAAACGTCTCCTTTTCCTATTCTGAGTCGATTCTGCATGCTTTAAGTGTGTTTGGTGGCTCAGAACCATCAAAAAACGTTGAAATATAGTTCAAATTCAATAAAAATCGACAAAAATACAGTTTCTAGCTAAAATTTGATGGTTTCGTTGCACTTTCCGAGCCCGTAGGGTATCTGATTGGCTTAAAAGTACAAGAAAACACTTCAAAAGTGACGTTTCTGAAGAATTTTAACAGTTTTCTTGTATCTACGAACGCCAGAATGCATTAAATTGACCTAAACGTCTCCTTTTCCTATTCTGAGTCGATTCTGCATGCTTTAAGTGTGTTTGGTGGCTCAGAACCATCAAAAAACGTTGAAATATAGTTCAAATTCAATAAAAATCGACAAAAATACAGTTTCTAGCTAAAATTTGATGGTTTCGTTGCACTTTCCGAGCCCGTAGGTTATCTGATTGGCTTAAAAGTACAAGAAAACACTTCAAAAGTGACGTTTCTGAAGAATTTTAACAGTTTTCTTGTATCTACGAACGCCAGAATGCATAAAATTGACCTAAACGTCTCCTTTTCCTATTCTGAGTCGATTCTGCATGCTTTAAGTGTGTTTGGTGGCTCAGAACCATCAAAAAACGTTGAAATATAGTTCAAATTCAATAAAAATCGACAAAAATACAGTTTCTAGCTAAAATTTGATGGTTTCGTTGCACTTTCCGAGCCCGTAGGGAATCTGATTGGCTTAAAAGTACAAGAAAACACTTCAAAAGTGACGTTTCTGAAGAATTTTAACAGTTTTCTTGTATCTACGAACGCCAGAATGCATAAAATTGACCTAAACGTCTCCTTTTCCTATTCTGAGTCGATTCTGCATGCTTTAAGTGTGTTTGGTGGCTGAGAACCATCAAAAAACGTTGAAATGTAGTTCAAATTCAATAAAAATCAACAAAAATACAGTTTCTAGCTAAAATTTGATGGTTTCGTTGCACTTTCCGAGCCCGTAGGGTATCTGATTGGCTTAAAAGTACAAGAAAACACTTCAAAAGTGACGTTTCTGAAGAATTTTAACAGTTTTCTTGTATCTACGAACGCCAGAATGCATAAAATTGACCTAAACGTCTCCTTTTCCTATTCTGAGTCGATTCTGCATGCTTTAAGTGTGTTTGGTGGCTCAGAACCATCAAAAAACGTTGAAATATAGTTCAAATTCAATAAAAATCGACAAAAATACAGTTTCTAGCTAAAATTTGATGGTTTCGTTGCACTTTCCGAGCCCGTAGGGTATCTGATTGGCTTAAAAGTACAAGAAAACACTTCAAAAGTGACGTTTCTGAAGAATTTTAACAGTTTTCTTGTATCTACGAACGCCAGAATGCATAAAATTGACCTAAACGTCTCCTTTTCCTATTCTGAGTCGATTCTGCATGCTTTAAGTGTGTTTGGTGGCTCAGAACCATCAAAAAACGTTGAAATATAGTTCAAATTCAATAAAAATCGACAAAAATACAGTTTCTAGCTAAAATTTGATGGTTTCGTTGCACTTTCCGAGCCCGTAGGGTATCTGATTGGCTTAAAAGTACAAGAAAACACTTCAAAAGTGACGTTTCTGAAGAATTTTAACAGTTTTCTTGTATCCACGAACGCCAGAATGCATAAAATTGACCTAAACGTCTCCTTTTCCTATTCTGAGTCGATTCTGCATGCTTTAAGTGTGTTTGGTGGCTCAGAACCATCAAAAAACGTTGAAATATAGTTCAAATTCAATAAAAATCGACAAAAATACAGTTTCTAGCTAAAATTTGATGGTTTCGTTGCACTTTCCGAGCCCGTTGGGTATCTGATTGGCTTAAAAGTACAAGAAAACACTTCAAAAGTGACGTTTCTGAAGAATTTTAACAGTTTTCTTGTATCTACGAACGCCAGAATGCATAAAATTGACCTAAACGTCTCCTTTTCCTATTCTGAGTCGATTCTGCATGCTTTAAGTGTGTTTGGTGGCTCAGAACCATCAAAAAACGTTGAAATATAGTTCAAATTCAAAAAAAATCGACAAAAATACAGTTTCTAGCTAAAATTTGATGGTTTCGTTGCACTTTCCGAGCCCGTAGGGTATCTGATTGGCTTAAAAGTACAAGAAAACACTTCAAAAGTGACGTTTCTGAAGAATCTTAACAGTTTTCTTGTATCTACGAACGCCAGAATGCATAAAATTGACCTAAACGTCTCCTTTTCCTATTCTGAGTCGATTCTGCATGCTTTAAGTGTGTTTGGTGGCTCAGAACCATCAAAAAACGTTGAAATATAGTTCAAATTCAATAAAAATCGACAAAAATACAGTTTCTAGCTAAAATTTGATGGTTTCGTTGCACTTTCCGAGCCCGTAGGGTATCTGATTGGCTTAAAAGTACAAGAAAACACTTCAAAAGTGACGTTTCTGAAGAATTTTAACAGTTTTCTTGTATCTACGAACGCCAGAATGCATAAAATTGACCTAAACGTCTTCTTTTCCTATTCTGAGTCGATTCTGCATGCTTTAAGTGTGTTTGGTGGCTCAGAACCATCAAAAAACGTTGAAATATAGTTCAAATTCAATAAAAATCGACAAAAATACAGTTTCTAGCTAAAATTTGATGGTTTCGTTGCACTTTCCGAGCCCGTAGGGTATCTGATTGGCTTAAAAGTACAAGAAAACACTTCAAAAGTGACGTTTCTGAAGAATTTTAACAGTTTTCTTGTATCTACGAACGCCAGAATGCATAAAATTGACCTAAACGTCTCCTTTTCCTATTCTGAGTCGATTCTGCATGCTTTAAGTGTGTTTGGTGGCTCAGAACCATCAAAAAACGTTGAAATATAGTTTAAATTCAATAAAAATCGACAAAAATACAGTTTCTAGCTAAAATTTGATGGTTTCGTTGCACTTTCCGAGCCCGTAGGGTATCTGATTGGCTTAAAAGTACAAGAAAACACTTCAAAAGTGACGTTTCTGAAGAATTTTAACAGTTTTCTTGTATCTACGAACGCCAGAATGCATAAAATTGACCTAAACGTCTCCTTTTCCTATTCTGAGTCGATTCTGCATGCTTTAAGTGTGTTTGGTGGCTCAGAACCATCAAAAAACGTTGAAATATAGTTCAAATTCAATAAAAATCGACAAAAATACAGTTTCTAGCTAAAATTTGATGGTTTCGTTGCACTTTCCGAGCCCGTAGGGTATCTGATTGGCTTAAAAGTACAAGAAAACACTTCAAAAGTGACGTTTCTGAAGAATTTTAACAGTTTTCTTGTATCTACGAACGCCAGAATGCATTAAATTGACCTAAACGTCTCCTTTTCCTATTCTGAGTCGATTCTGCATGCTTTAAGTGTGTTTGGTGGCTCAGAACCATCAAAAAACGTTGAAATATAGTTCAAATTCAATAAAAATCGACAAAAATACAGTTTCTAGCTAAAATTTGATGGTTTCGTTGCACTTTCCGAGCCCGTAGGGTATCTGATTGGCTTAAAAGTACAAGAAAACACTTCAAAAGTGACGTTTCTGAAGAATTTTAACAGTTTTCTGGTATCTACGAACGCCAGAATGCATAAAATTGACCTAAACGTCTCCTTTTCCTATTCTGAGTCGATTCTGCATGCTTTAAGTGTGTTTGGTGGCTCAGAACCATCAAAAAACGTTGAAATATAGTTCAAATTCAATAAAAATCGACAAAAATACAGTTTCTAGCTAAAATTTGATGGTTTCGTTGCACTTTCCGAGCCCGTAGGGTATCTGATTGGCTTAAAAGTACAAGAAAACACTTCAAAAGTGACGTTTCTGAAGAATTTTAACAGTTTTCTTGTATCTACGAACGCCAGAATGCATAAAATTGACCTAAACGTCTCCTTTTCCTATTCTGAGTCGATTCTGCATGCTTTAAGTGTGTTTGGTGGCTCAGAACCATCAAAAAACGTTGAAATATAGTTCAAATTCAATAAAAATCGACAAAAATACAGTTTCTAGCTAAAATTTGATGGTTTCGTTGCATTTTCCGAGCCCGTAGGGTATCTGATTGGCTTAAAAGTACAAGAAAACACTTCAAAAGTGACGTTTCTGAAGAATTTTAACAGTTTTCTTGTATCTACGAACGCCAGAATGCATAAAATTGACCTAAACGTCTCCTTTTCCTATTCTGAGTCGATTCTGCATGCTTTAAGTGTGTTTGGTGGCTCAGAACCATCAAAAAACGTTGAAATATAGTTCAAATTCAATA
Organism: Zophobas morio; assembly: GCF_036711695.1. Lineage (NCBI taxonomy): Eukaryota > Metazoa > Arthropoda > Insecta > Coleoptera > Tenebrionidae > Zophobas > Zophobas morio. Next base: position 81,317 of record NW_026973106.1, on the reverse strand, counting down.
AAAATCGACAAAAATACAGTTTCTAGCTAAAATTTGATGGTTTCGTTGCACTTTCCGAGCCCGTAGGGTATCTGAATGGCTTAAAAGTACAAGAAAACACTTCAAAAGTGACGTTTCTGAAGAATTTTAACAGTTTTCTTGTATCTACGAACGCCAGAATGCATAAAATTGACCTAAACGTCTCCTTTTCCTATTCTGAGTCGATTCTGCATGCTTTAAGTGTGTTTGGTGGCTCAGAACCATCAAAAAACTTTGAAATATAGTTCAAATTCAATAAAAATCGACAAAAATACAGTTTCTAGCTAAAATTTGATGGTTTCGTTGCACTTTCCGAGCCCGTAGGGTATCTGATTGGCTTAAAAGTACAAGAAAACACTTCAAAAGTGACGTTTCTGAAGAATTTTAACAGTTTTCTTGTATCTACGAACGCCAGAATGCATAAAATTGACCTAAACGTCTCCTTTTCCTATTCTGAGTCGATTCTGCATGCTTTAAGTGTGTTTGGTGGCTCAGAACCATCAAAAAACGTTGAAATATAGTTCAAATTCAATAAAAATCGACAAAAATACAGTTTCTAGCTAAAATTTGATGGTTTCGTTGCACTTTCCGAGCCCGTAGGGTATCTGATTGGCTTAAAAGTACAAGAAAACACTTCAAAAGTGACGTTTCTGAAGAATTTTAACAGTTTTCTTGTATCTACGAACGCCAGAATGCATAAAATTGACCTAAACGTCTCCTTTTCCTATTCTGAGTCGATTCTGCATGCTTTAAGTGTGTTTGGTGGCTCAGAACCCATCAAAAAACGTTGAAATATAGTTCAAATTCAATAAAAATCGACAAAAATACAGTTTCTAGCTAAAATTTGATGGTTTCGTAGCACTTTCCGAGCCCGTATGGTATCTGAGTGGCTTAAAAGTACAAGGAAACACTTCAAAAGTGACGTTTCTGAAGAATTTTAACAGTTTTCTTGTATCTACGAACGCCAGAATGCATAAAATTGACCTAAACGTCTCCTTTTCCTATTCTGAGTCGATTCTGCATGCTTTAAGTGTGTTTGGTGGCTCAGAACCATCAAAAAACGTTGAAATGTAGTTCAAATTCAATAAAAATCGACAAAAATACAGTTTCTAGCTAAAATTTGATGGTTTCGTTGCACTTTCCGAGCCCGTAGGGTATCTGAATGGCTTAAAAGTACAAGAAAACACTTCAAAAGTGACGTTTCTGAAGAATTTTAACAGTTTTCTTATATCTACGAACGCCAGAATGCATAAAATTGACCTAAACGTCTCCTTTTCCTATTCTGAGTCGATTCTGCATGCTTTAAGTGTGTTTGGTGGCTCAGAACCATCAAAAAACGTTGAAATATAGTTCAAATTCAATAAAAATCGACAAAAATACAGTTTCTAGCTAAAATTTGATGGTTTCGTTGCACTTTCCGAGCCCGTAGGGTATCTGAGTGGCTTAAAAGTACAAGAAAACACTTCAAAAGTGACGTTTCTGAAGAATTTTAACAGTTTTCTTGTATCTACGAACGCCAGAATGCATAAAATTGACCTAAACTTCTCCTTTTCCTATTCTGAGTCGATTCTGCATGCTTTAAGTGTGTTTGGTGGCTCAGAACCATCAAAAAACGTTGAAATATAGTTCAAATTCAATAAAAATCGACAAAAATACAGTTTCTAGCTAAAATTTGATGGTTTCGTTGCACTTTCCGAGCCCGTAGGGTATCTGAGTGGCTTAAAAGTACAAGAAAACACTTCAAAAGTGACGTTTCTGAAGAATTTTAACAGTTTTCTTGTATCTACGAACGCCAGAATGCATAAATTTGACCTAAACGTCTCCTTTTCCTATTCTGAGTCGATTCTGCATGCTTTAAGTGTGTTTGGTGGCTCAGAACCATCAAAAAACGTTGAAATATAGTTCAAATTCAATAAAAATCGACAAAAATACAGTTTCTAGCTAAAATTTGATGGTTTCGTTGCACTTTCCGAGCCCGTAGGGTATCTGAGTGGCTTAAAAGTACAAGAAAACACTTCAAAAGTGACGTTTCTGAAGAATTTTAACAGTTTTCTTGTATCTACGAACGCCAGAATGCATAAAATTGACCTAAACGTCTCCTTTTCCTATTCTGAGTCGATTCTGCATGCTTTAAGTGTGTTTGGTGGCTCAGAACCATCAAAAAACGTTGAAATGTAGTTCAAATTCAATAAAAATCGACAAAAATACAGTTTCTAGCTAAAATTTGATGGTTTCGTTGCACTTTCCGAGCCCGTAGGGTATCTGAGTGGCTTAAAAGTACAAGAAAACACTTCAAAAGTGACGTTTCTGAAGAATTTTAACAGTTTTCTTGTATCTACGAACGCCAGAATGCATAAAATTGACCTAAACGTCTCCTTTTCCTATTCTGAGTCGATTCTGCATGCTTTAAGTGTGTTTGGTGGCTCAGAACCATCAAAAAACGTTGAAATATAGTTCAAATTCAATAAAAATCGACAAAAATACAGTTTCTAGCTAAAATTTGATGGTTTCGTTGCACTTTCCGAGCCCGTTGGGTATCTGAGTGGCTTAAAAGTACAAGAAAACACTTCAAAAGTGACGTTTCTGAAGAATTTTAACAGTTTTCTTGTATCTACGAACGCCAGAATGCATAAAATTGACCTAAACGTCTCCTTTTCCTATTCTGAGTCGATTCTGCATGCTTTAAGTGTGTTTGGTGGCTCAGAACCATCAAAAAACGTTGAAATATAGTTCAAATTCAATAAAAATCGACAAAAATACAGTTTCTAGCTAAAATTTGATGGTTTCGTTGCACTTTCCGAGCCCGTTGGGTATCTGAGTGGCTTAAAAGTACAAGAAAACACTTCAAAAGTGACGATTCTGAAGAATTTTAACAGTTTTCTTGTATCTACGAACGCCAGAATGCATAAAATTGACCTAAACGTCTCTTTTCCTATTCTGAGTCGATTCTGCATGCTTTAAGTGTGTTTGGTGGCTCAGAACCATCAAAAAACGTTGAAATGTAGTTCAAATTCAATAAAAATCGACAAAAGTACAGTTTCTAGCTAAAATTTGATGGTTTCGTTGCACTTTCCGAGCCCGTAGGGTATCTGAGTGGCTTAAAAGTACAAGAAAACACTTCAAAAGTGACGTTTCTGAAGAATTTTAACAGTTTTCTTGTATCTACGAACGCCAGAATGCATAAAATTGACCTAAACGTCTCCTTTTCCTATTCTGAGTCGATTCTGCATGCTTTAAGTGTGTTTGGTGGCTCAGAACCATCAAAAAACGTTGAAATATTGTTCAAATTCAATAAAAATCGACAAAAATACAGTTTCTTGCTAAAATTTGATGGTTTCGTTGCACTTTCCGAGCCCGTAGGGTATCTGAGTGGCTTAAAAGTACAAGAAAACACTTCAAAAGTGACGTTTCTGAAGAATTTTAACAGTTTTCTTGTATCTACGAACGCCAGAATGCATAAAATTGACCTAAACGTCTCCTTTTCCTATTCTGAGTCGATTCTGCATGCTTTAAGTGTGTTTGGTGGCTCAGAACCATCAAAAAACGTTGAAATGTAGTTCAAATTCAATAAAAATCGACAAAAATACAGTTTCTAGCTAAAATTTGATGGTTTCGTTGCACTTTCCGAGCCCGTAGGGTATCTGAGTGGCTTAAAAGTACAAGAAAACACTTCAAAAATGACGTTTCTGAAGAATTTTAACAGTTTTCTTGTATCTACGAACGCCAGAATGCATAAAATTGACCTAAACGTCTCCTTTTCCTATTCTGAGTCGATTCTGCATGCTTTAAGTGTGTTTGGTGGCTCAGAACCATCAAAAAACGTTGAAATATAGTTCAAATTCAATAAAAATCGACAAAAATACAGTTTCTAGCTAAAATTTGATGGTTTCGTTGCACTTTCCGAGCCCGTAGGGTATCTGAATGTCTTAAAAGTACAAGAAAACACTTCAAAAGTGAAGTTTCTGAAGAATTTTAACAGTTTTCTTGTATCTACGAACGCCAGACTGCATAAAATTGACCTAAACGTCTCCTTTTCCTATTCTGAGTCGATTCTGCATGCTTTAAGTGTGTTTGGTGGCTCAGAACCATCAAAAAACGTTGAAATGTAGTTCAAATTCAATAAAACCAACATGGATTTATGCATGGCAGGTCTACAGTGACAAATTTAGTGTCTTTAACTCAATTCCTAAGTGAGTCAATTGATGAGGGCGGTCAGACGGATGTCATTTACATGGACTTTTCGAAAGCCTTTGACAAAATAAGTCACAATATTTTGTTGTATAAACTTGGTGTCATTGGATTCTCACCAGCGCTACTTAAGGTTTTTCACTCTTATCTTTGTGCTAGGAAACAGTTTGTCTATTGCAGTGGATGCTCATCAAAGGATGTATTTCCAACTTCTGGAGTGCCACAGGGGTCGGCGTTGGGGCCACTTCTGTTTTCCGCGTTTATCAATGATATAAGTCACATCCTGAATGTTGATTATTTACTATATGCCGACGATTTAAAAATATTCACAAAAGTGAAGTCAACGGCAGATTGTGTGAAGTTACATGGCAACCTAAATCAAGTCTTAAATTGGTGCAAAGTTAATGAATTGCCAGTCAATAAAACAAAATGCTACGTTATGTCTTTCTCTAAAATGAAAAATTCTATCTATTTTGATTACAGCATATTCGGTGAGTTAGTCTCGAGACCAAACATTGTTCATGACTTAGGAGTTAAGTTTGACAGTAAATTGTCTTTTATTGCTCACTTCGATTATATAGTCTCTGCGTGCTTTAGGTCCCTTGGCTACATACTCAGAAATTCAAAGGATTTTGTGAATACAAATACGTTAATTTCCCTTTTTATTGCACTGGTAAGAACCAAAATGGAATACGCAAATGTGGTCTGGTTCCCTTACTATAATATACATATAAACAATATTGAAAAGGTGCAGCGTAGATTCCTTAAATATCTGTATTTTAGAGAGGAGAGAACGTATCCTCCAGTTGGATTTCCACAAATTATGCTTTTGGAGAGATATTCTATGACAGCATTAGAAAACCGTAACAAATTATTTTTGGCACTCACTATTTATAAGGTTGTTAATAACAGATTAGATTGTCATGACATATTGAGAAGAATATGTTTTAATGGAAGTCCTAGATTACTTATATCTAGAAAACCGGAGTTATTTGCGTTACCAACACCTAGAACGAATGTTCTGAAGTTTTCACCCGTGTACAGATTGTGTTACATAGGTAACTGGCTTAACCGTCAGGTAGACATTTTTAATACAAATATGTGTACCATTAAGAAATTAAAGTTTGAATCGGTTTGAATTAAACAGAAATATATTCCATAAATGGGGTTCGCCCTGTCGAATATATAAGAATAATAATAATAATAATAATAATAATAATAATAATAAAAATCTACAAAAATACAGTTTCTAGCTAAAATTTGATGGTTTCGTTGCACTTTCCGAGCCCGTAGGGTATCTGAGTGGCTTAAAAGTACAAGAAAACACTTCAAAAGTGACGTTTCTGAAGAATTTTAACAGTTTTCTTGTATCTACGAACGCCAGAATGCATAAAATTGACCTAAACGTCTCCTTTTCCTATTCTGAGTCGATTCTGCATGCTTTAAGTGTGTTTGGTGGCTCAGAACCATCAAAAAACGTTGAAATGTAGTTCAAATTCAATAAAAATCGACAAAAATACAGTTTCTAGCTAAAATTTGATGGTTTCGTTGCACTTTCCGAGCCCGTAGGGTATCTGAGTGGCTTAAAAGTACAAGAAAACACTTCAAAAGTGACGTTTCTGAAGAATTTTAACAGTTTTCTTGTATCTACGAACGCCAGAATGCATAAAATTGACCTAAACCTCTCCTTTTCCTATTCTGAGTCGATTCTGCATGCTTTAAGTGTGTTTGGTGGCTCAGAACCATCAAAAAACGTTGAAATATAGTTCAAATTCAATAAAAATCGACAAAAATACAGTTTCTAGCTAAAATTTGATGGTTTCGTTGCACTTTCCGAGCCCGTAGGGTATCTGAGTGGCTTAAAAGTACAAGAAAACACTTCAAAAGTGACGTTTCTGAAGAATTTTAACAGTTTTCTTGTATCTACGAACGCCAGAATGCATAAAATTGACCTAAACGTCTCCTTTTCCTATTCTGAGTCGATTCTGCATGCTTTAAGTGTGTTTGGTGGCTCAGAACCATCAAAAAACGTTGAAATATAGTTCAAATTCAATAAAAATCGACAAAAATACAGTTTCTAGCTAAAATTTGATGGTTTCGTTGCACTTTCCGAGCCCGTAGGGTATCTGAGTGGCTTAAAAGTACAAGAAAACACTTCAAAAGTGACGTTTCTGAAGAATTTTAACAGTTTTCTTGTATCTACGAACGCCAGAATGCATAAAATTGACCTAAACGTCTCCTTTTCCTATTCTGAGTCGATTCTGCATGCTTTAAGTGTGTTTGGTGGCTCAGAACCATCAAAAAACGTTGAAATGTAGTTCAAATTCAATAAAAATCGACAAAAATACAGTTTCTAGCTAAAATTTGATGGTTTCGTTGCACTTTCCGAGCCCGTAGGGTATCTGAGTGGCTTAAAAGTACAAGAAAACACTTCAAAAGTGACGTTTCTGAAGAATTTTAACAGTTTTCTTGTATCTACGAACGCCAGAATGCATAAAATTGACCTAAACGTCTCCTTTTCCTATTCTGAGTCGATTCTGCATGCTTTAAGTGTGTTTGGTGGCTCAGAACCATCAAAAAACGTTGAAATATAGTTCAAATTCAATAAAAATCGACAAAAATACAGATTCTAGCTAAAATTTGATGGTTTCGTTGCACTTTCCGAGCCCGTAGGGTATCTGAGTGCCTTAAAAGTACAAGAAAACACTTCAAAAGTGACTTTTCTGAAGAATTTTAACAGTTTTCTTGTATCTACGAACGCCAGAATGCATAAAATTGACCTAAACGTCTCCTTTTCCTATTCTGAGTCGATTCTGCATGCTTTAAGTGTGTTTGGTGGCTCAGAACCATCAAAAAACGTTGAAATGTAGTTCAAATTCAATAAAAATCGACAAAAATACAGTTTCTAGCTAAAATTTGATGGTTTCGTTGCACTTTCCGAGCCCGTAGGTATCTGATTGGCTTAAAAGTACAAGAAAACACTTCAAAAGTGACGTTTCTGAAGAATTTTAACAGTTTTCTTGTATCTACGAACGCCAGAATGCATAAAATTGACCTAAACGTCTCCTTTTCCTATTCTGAGTCGATTCTGCATGCTTTAAGTGTGTTTGGTGGCTCAGAACCATCAAAAAACGTTGAAATATAGTTCAAATTCAATAAAAATCGACAAAAATACAGTTTCTAGCTAAAATTTGATGGTTTCGTTGCACTTTCCGAGCCCGTAGGGTATCTGAGTGGCTTAAAAGTACAAGAAAACACTTCAAAAGTGACGTTTCTGAAGAATTTTAACAGTTTTCTTGTATCTACGAACGCCAGAATGCATAAAATTGACCTAAACGTCTCCTTTTCCTATTCTGAGTCGATTCTGCATGCTTTAAGTGTGTTTTGGTGGCTCAGAACCATCAAAAAACGTTGAAATATAGTTCAAATTCAATAAAAATCGACAAAAATACAGTTTCTAGCTAAAATTTGATGGTTTCGTTGCACTTTCCGAGCCCGTAGGGTATCTGAGTGGCTTAAAAGTACAAGAAAACACTTCAAAAGTGACGTTTCTGAAGAATTTTAACAGTTTTCTTGTATCTACGAACGCCAGAATGCATAAAATTGACCTAAACGTCTCCTTTTCCTATTCTGAGTCGATTCTGCATGCTTTAAGTGTGTTTGGTGGCTCAGAACCATCAAAAAACGTTGAAATATAGTTCAAATTCAATAAAAATCGACAAAAATACAGATTCTAGCTAAAATTTGATGGTTTCGTTGCACTTTCCGAGCCCGTAGGGTATCTGAGTGGCTTAAAAGTACAAGAAAACACTTCAAAAGTGACGTTTCTGAAGAATTTTAACAGTTTTCTTGTATCTACGAACGCCAGAATGCATAAAATTGACCTAAACGTCTCCTTTTCCTATTCTGAGTCGATTCTGCATGCTTTAAGTGTGTTTGGTGGCTCAGAACCATCAAAAAACGTTGAAATGTAGTTCAAATTCAATAAAAATCGACAAAAATACAGTTTCTAGCTAAAATTTGATGGTTTCGTTGCACTTTCCGAGCCCGTAGGGTATCTGATTGGCTTAAAAGTACAAGAAAACACTTCAAAAGTGACGTTTCTGAAGAATTTTAACAGTTTTCTTGTATCTACGAACGCCAGAATGCATAAAATTGACCTAAACGTCTCCTTTTCCTATTCTGAATCGATTCTGCATGCTTTAAGTGTGTTTGGTGGCTCAGAACCATCAAAAAACGTTGAAATATAGTTCAAATTCAATAAAAATCGACAAAAATACAGTTTCTAGCTAAAATTTGATGGTTTCGTTGCACTTTCCGAGCCCGTAGGGTATCTGAGTGGCTTAAAAGTACAAGAAAACACTTCAAAAGTGACGATTCTGAAGAATTTTAACAGTTCTTGTATCTACGAACGCAGAATGCATAAAATTGACCTAAACGTCTCTTTTCCTATTCTGAGTCGATTCTGCATGCTTTAAGTGTGTTTGGTGGCTCAGAACCATCAAAAAACGTTGAAATGTAGTTCAAATTCAATAAAAATCGACAAAAATACAGTTTCTAGCTAAAATTTGATGGTTTCGTTGCACTTTCCGAGCCCGTAGGGTATCTGAATGTCTTAAAAGTACAAGAAAACACTTCAAAAGTGAAGTTTCTGAAGAATTTTAACAGTTTTCTTGTATCTACGAACGCCAGAATGCATAAAATTGACCTAAACGTCTCCTTTTCCTATTCTGAGTCGATTCTGCATGCTTTAAGTGCGTTTGGTGGCTCAGAACCATCAAAAAACGTTGAAATGTAGTTCAAATTCAACAAAAATCGACAAAAATACAGTTTCTAGCTAAAATTTGATGGTTTCGTTGCACTTTCCGAGCCCGTAGGGTATCTGAGTGGCTTAAAAGTACAAGAAAACACTTCAAAAGTGACGTTTCTGAAGAATTTTAACAGTTTTCTTGTATCTACGAACGCCAGAATGCATAAAATTGAGCTAAACGTCTCCTTTTCCTATTCTGAGTCGATTCTGCATGCTTTAAGTGTGTTTGGTGGCTCAGAACCATCAAAAAACGTTGAAATGTAGTTCAAATTCAATAAAAATCGACAAAAATACAGTTTCTAGCTAAAATTTGATGGTTTCGTTGCACTTTCCGAGCCCGTAGGGTATCTGAGTGGCTTAAAAGTACAAGAAAACACTTCAAAAGTGACGTTTCTGAAGAATTTTAACAGTTTTCTTGTATCTACGAACGCCAGAATGCATAAAATTGACCTAAACGTCTCCTTTTCCTATTCTGAGTCGATTCTGCATGCTTTAAGTGTGTTTGGTGGCTCAGAACCATCAAAAAACGTTGAAATGTAGTTCAAATTCAATAAAAATCGACAAAAATACAGTTTCTAGCTAAAATTTGATGGTTTCGTTGCACTTTCCGAGTCCGTAGGGTATCTGAGTGGCTTAAAAGTACAAGAAAACACTTCAAAAGTGACGTTTCTGAAGAATTTTAACAGTTTTCTTGTATCTACGAACGCCAGAATGCATAAAATTGACCTAAACGTCTCCTTTTCCTATTCTGAGTCGATTCTGCATGCTTTAAGTGTGTTTGGTGGCTCAGAACCATCAAAAAACGTTGAAATATAGTTCAAATTCAATAAAAATCGACAAAAATACAGTTTCTAGCTAAAATTTGATGGTTTCGTTGCACTTTCCGAGCCCGTTGGGTATCTGAGTGGCTTAAAAGTACAAGAAAACACTTCAAAAGTGACGTTTCTGAAGAATTTTAACAGTTTTCTTGTATCTACGAACGCCAGAATGCATAAAATTGACCTAAACGTCTCCTTTTCCTATTCTGAGTCGATTCTGCATGCTTTAAGTGTGTTTGGTGGCTCAGAACCATCAAAAAACGTTGAAATGTAGTTCAAATTCAATAAATATCGACAAAAATACAGTTTCTAGCTAAAATTTGATGGTTTCGTTGCACTTTCCGAGCCCGTAGGGTATCTGAGTGGCTTAAAAGTACAAGAAAACACTTCAAAAGTGACGTTTCTGAAGAATTTTAACAGTTTTCTTGTATCTACGAACGCCAGAATGCATAAAATTGACCTAAACGTCTCCTTTTCCTATTCTGAGTCGATTCTGCATGCTTTAAGTGTGTTTGGTGGCTCAGAACCATCAAAAAACGTTGAAATATAGTTCAAATTCAATAAAAATCGACAAAAATACAGATTCTAGCTAAAATTTGATGGTTTCGTTGCACTTTCCGAGCCCGTAGGGTATCTGAGTGGCTTAAAAGTACAAGAAAACACTTCAAAAGTGACTTTTCTGAAGAATTTTAACAGTTTTCTTGTATCTACGAACGCCAGAATGCATAAAATTGACCTAAACGTCTCCTTTTCCTATTCTGAGTCGATTCTGCATGCTTTAAGTGTGTTTGGTGGCTCAGAACCATCAAAAAACGTTGAAATGTAGTTCAAATTCAATAAAAATCGACAAAAATACAGTTTCTAGCTAAAATTTGATGGTTTCGTTGCACTTTCCGAGCCCGTAGGGTATCTGATTGGCTTAAAAGTACAAGAAAACACTTCAAAAGTGACGTTTCTGAAGAATTTTAACAGTTTTCTTGTATCTACGAACGCCAGAATGCATAAAATTGACCTAAACGTCTCCTTTTCCTATTCTGAGTCGATTCTGCATGCTTTAAGTGTGTTTGGTGGCTCAGAACCATCAAAAAACGTTGAAATATAGTTCAAATTCAATAAAAATCGACAAAAATACAGTTTCTAGCTAAAATTTGATGGTTTCGTTGCACTTTCCGAGCCCGTAGGGTATCTGAGTGGCTTAAAAGTACAAGAAAACACTTCAAAAGTGACGTTTCTGAAGAATTTTAACAGTTTTCTTGTATCTACGAACGCCAGAATGCATAAAATTGACCTAAACGTCTCCTTTTCCTATTCTGAGTCGATTCTGCATGCTTTAAGTGTGTTTGGTGGCTCAGAACCATCAAAAAACGTTGAAATATAGTTCAAATTCAATAAAAATCGACAAAAATACAGTTTCTAGCTAAAATTTGATGGTTTCGTTGCACTTTCCGAGCCCGTAGGGTATCTGAGTGGCTTAAAAGTACAAGAAAACACTTCAAAAGTGACGTTTCTGAAGAATTTTAACAGTTTTCTTGTATCTACGAACGCCAGAATGCATAAAATTGACCTAAACGTCTCCTTTTCCTATTCTGAGTCGATTCTGCATGCTTTAAGTGTGTTTGGTGGCTCAGAACCATCAAAAAACGTTGAAATGTAGTTCAAATTCAATAAAAATCGACAAAAATACAGTTTCTAGCTAAAATTTGATGGTTTCGTTGCACTTTCCGAGCCCGTAGGGTATCTGAGTGGCTTAAAAGTACAAGAAAACACTTCAAAAGTGACGTTTCTGAAGAATTTTAACAGTTTTCTTGTATCTACGAACGCCAGAATGCATAAAATTGACCTAAACGTCTCCTTTTCCTATTCTGAGTCGATTCTGCATGCTTTAAGTGTGTTTGGTGGCTCAGAACCATCAAAAAACGTTGAAATGTAGTTCAAATTCAATAAAAATCGACAAAAATACAGTTTCTAGCTAAAATTTGATGGTTTCGTTGCACTTTCCGAGCCCGTAGGGTATCTGAGTGGCTTAAAAGTACAAGAAAACACTTCAAAAGTGACGTTTCTGAAGAATTTTAACAGTTTTCTTGTATCTACGAACGCCAGAATGCATAAAATTGACCTAAACGTTTCCTTTTCCTATTCTGAGTCGATTCTGCATGCTTTAAGTGTGTTTGGTGGCTCAGAACCATCAAAAAACGTTGAAATATAGTTCAAATTCAATAAAAATCGACAAAAATACAGTTTCTAGCTAAAATTTGATGGTTTCGTTGCACTTTCCGAGCCCGTAGGGTATCTGAATGTCTTAAAAGTACAAGAAAACACTTCAAAAGTGAAGTTTCTGAAGAATTTTAACAGTTTTCTTGTATCTACGAACGCCAGAATGCATAAAATTGACCTAAACGTCTCCTTTTCCTATTCTGAGTCGATTCTGCATGCTTTAAGTGTGTTTGGTGGCTCAGAACCATCAAAAAACGTTGAAATGTAGTTCAAATTCAATAAAAATCGACAAAAATACAGTTTCTAGCTAAAATTTGATGGTTTCGTTGCACTTTCCGAGCCCGTAGGGTATCTGAGTGGCTTAAAAGTACAAGAAAACACTTCAAAAGTGACGTTTCTGAAGAATTTTAACAGTTTTCTTGTATCTACGAACGCCAGAATGCATAAAATTGACCTAAACGTCTCCTTTTCCTATTCTGAGTCGATTCTGCATGCTTTAAGTGTGTTTGGTGGCTCAGAACCATCAAAAAACGTTGAAATGTAGTTCAAATTCAATAAAAATCGACAAAAATACAGTTTCTAGCTAAAATTTGATGGTTTCGTTGCACTTTCCGAGCCCGTTGGGTATCTGAGTGGCTTAAAAGTACAAGAAAACACTTCAAAAGTGACGTTTCTGAAGAATTTTAACAGTTTTCTTGTATCTACGAACGCCAGAATGCATAAAATTGACCTAAACGTCTCCTTTTCCTATTCTGAGTCGATTCTGCATGCTTTAAGTGTGTTTGGTGGCTCAGAACCATCAAAAAACGTTGAAATGTAGTTCAAATTCAATAAAAATCGACAAAAATACAGTTTCTAGCTAAAATTTGATGGTTTCGTTGCACTTTCCGAGCCCGTAGGGTATCTGAGTGGCTTAAAAGTACAAGAAAACACTTCAAAAGTGACGTTTCTGAAGAATTTTAACAGTTTTCTTGTATCTACGAACGCCAGAATGCATAAAATTGACCTAAACGTCTCCTTTTCCTATTCTGAGTCGATTCTGCATGCTTTAAGTGTGTTTGGTGGCTCAGAACCATCAAAAAACGTTGAAATATAGTTCAAATTCAATAAAAATCGACAAAAATACAGTTTCTAGCTAAAATTTGATGGTTTCGTTGCACTTTCCGAGCCCGTAGGGTATCTGAGTGGCTTAAAAGTACAAGAAAACACTTCAAAAGTGACGTTTCTGAAGAATTTTAACAGTTTTCTTGTATCTACGAACGCCAGAATGCATAAAATTGACCTAAACGTCTCCTTTTCCTATTCTGAGTCGATTCTGCATGCTTTAAGTGTGTTTGGTGGCTCAGAACCATCAAAAAACGTTGAAATGTAGTTCAAATTCAATAAAAATCGACAAAAATACAGTTTCTAGCTAAAATTTGATGGTTTCGTTGCACTTTCCGAGCCCGTAGGGTATCTGAGTGGCTTAAAAGTACAAGAAAACACTTCAAAAGTGACGTTTCTGAAGAATTTTAACAGTTTTCTTGTATCTACGAACGCCAGAATGCATAAAATTGACCTAAACGTCTCCTTTTCCTATTCTGAGTCGATTCTGCATGCTTTAAGTGTGTTTGGTGGCTCAGAACCATCAAAAACGTTGAAATATAGTTCAAATTCAATAAAAATCGAAAAAAATACAGTTTCTAGCTAAAATTTGATGGTTTCGTTGCACTTTCCGAGCCCGTAGTATATCTGAGTGGCTTAAAAGTACAAGAAAACACTTCAAAAGTGACGTTTCTGCAGAATTTTAACAGTTTTCTTGTATCTACGAACGCCAGAATGCATAAAATTGACCTAAACGTCTCCTTTTCCTATTCTGAGTCGATTCTGCATGCTTTAAGTGTGTTTGGTGGCTCAGAACCATCAAAAAACGTTGAAATGTAGTTCAAATTCAATAAAAATCGACAAAAATACAGTTTCTAGCTAAAATTTGATGGTTTCGTTGCACTTTCCGAGCCCGTAGGGTATCTGAGTGGCTTAAAAGTACAAGAAAACACTTCAAAAGTGACGTTTCTGAAGAATTTTAACAGTTTTCTTGTATCTACGAACGCTAGAATGCATAAAATTGACCTAAACGTCTCCTTTTCCTATTCCGAGTCGATTCTGCATGCTTTAAGTGTGTTTGGTGGCTCAGAACCATCAAAAAACGTTGAAATATAGTTCAAATTCAATAAAAATCGACAAAAATACAGTTTCTAGCTAAAATTTGATGGTTTCGTTGCACTTTCCGAGCCCCTAGGGTATCTGAGTGGCTTAAAAGTACAAGAAAACACTTCAAAAGTGACGTTTCTGAAGAATTTTAACAGTTTTCTTGTATCTACGAACGCCAGAATGCATAAAATTGACCTAAACGTCTCCTTTTCCTATTCTGAGTCGATTCTGCATGCTTTAAGTGTGTTTGGTGGCTCAGAACCATCAAAAAACGTTGAAATATAGTTCAAATTCAATAAAAATCGACAAAAATACAGTTTCTAGCTAAAATTTGATGGTTTCGTTGCACTTTCCGAGCCCGTAGGGTATCTGAGTGGCTTAAAAGTACAAGAAAACACTTCAAAAGTGACGTTTCTGAAGAATTTTAACAGTTTTCTTGTATCTACGAACGCCAGAATGCATAAAATTGACCTAAACGTCTCCTTTTCCTATTCTGAGTCGATTCTGCATGCTTTAAGTGTGTTTGGTGGCTCAGAACCATCAAAAAACGTTGAAATGTAGTTCAAATTCAATAAAAATCGACAAAAATACAGTTTCTAGCTAAAATTTGATGGTTTCGTTCCACTTTCCGAGCCCGTAGGGTATCTGAGTGGCTTAAAAGTACAAGAAAACACTTCAAAAGTGACGTTTCTGAAGAATTTTAACAGTTTTCTTGTATCTACGAACGCCAGAATGCATAAAATTGACCTAAACGTCTCCTTTTCCTATTCTGAGTCGATTCTGCATGCTTTAAGTGTGTTTGGTGGCTCAGAACCATCAAAAAACGTTGAAATATAGTTCAAATTCAATAAAAATCGACAAAAATACAGTTTCTAGCTAAAATTTGATGGTTTCGTTGCACTTTCCGAGCCCGTAGGGTATCTGAGTGGCTTAAAAGTACAAGAAAACACTTCAAAAGTGACGTTTCTGAAGAATTTTAACAGTTTTCTTGTATCTACGAACGCCAGAATGCATAAAATTGACCTAAACGTCTCCTTTTCCTATTCTGAGTCGATTCTGCATGCTTTAAGTGTGTTTGGTGGCTCAGAACCATCAAAAAACGTTGAAATGTAGTTCAAATTCAATAAAAATCGACAAAAATACAGTTTCTAGCTAAAATTTGATGGTTTCGTTGCACTTTCTGAGCCCGTAGGGTATCTGAGTGGCTTAAAAGTACAAGAAAACACTTCAAAAGTGACGTTTCTGAAGAATTTTAACAGTTTTCTTGTATCTACGAACGCCAGAATGCATAAAATTGACCTAAACGTCTCCTTTTCCTATTCTGAGTCGATTCTGCATGCTTTAAGTGTGTTTGGTGGCTCAGAACCATCAAAAAACGTTGAAATATAGTTCAAATTCAATAAAAATCGACAAAAATACAGTTTCTAGCTAAAATTTGATGGTTTCGTTGCACTTTCCGAGCCCGTAGGGTATCTGAGTGGCTTAAAAGTACAAGAAAACACTTCAAAAGTGACGTTTCTGAAGAATTTTAACAGTTTTCTTGTATCTACGAACGCCAGAATGCATAAAATTGACCTAAACGTCTCCTTTTCCTATTCTGAGTCGATTCTGCATGCTTTAAGTGTGTTTGGTGGCTCAGAACCATCAAAAAACGTTGAAATATAGTTCAAATTCAATAAAAATCGACAAAAATACAGTTTCTAGCTAAAATTTGATGGTTTCGTTGCACTTTCCGAGCCCGTAGGGTATCTGAGTGGCTTAAAAGTACAAGAAAACACTTCAAAAGTGACGTTTCTGAAGAATTTTAACAGTTTTCTTGTATCTACGAACGCCAGAATGCATAAAATTGACCTAAACGTCTCCTTTTCCTATTCTGAGTCGATTCTGCATGCTTTAAGTGTGTTTGGTGGCTCAGAACCATCAAAAAACGTTGAAATGTAGTTCAAATTCAATAAAAATCGACAAAAATACAGTTTCTAGCTAAAATTTGATGGTTTCGTTCCACTTTCCGAGCCCGTTGGGTATCTGAGTGGCTTAAAAGTACAAGAAAACACTTCAAAAGTGACGTTTCTGAAGAATTTTAACAGTTTTCTTGTATCTACGAACGCCAGAATGCATAAAATTGACCTAAACGTCTCCTTTTCCTATTCTGAGTCGATTCTGCATGCTTTAAGTGTGTTTGGTGGCTCAGAACCATCAAAAAACGTTGAAATATAGTTCAAATTCAATAAAAATCGACAAAAATACAGTTTCTAGCTAAAATTTGATGGTTTCGTTGCACTTTCCGAGCCCGTAGGGTATCTGAGTGGCTTAAAAGTACAAGAAAACACTTCAAAAGTGACGTTTCTGAAGAATTTTAACAGTTTTCTTGTATCTACGAACGCCAGAATGCATAAAATTGACCTAAACGTCTCCTTTTCCTATTCTGAGTCGATTCTGCATGCTTTAAGTGTGTTTGGTGGCTCAGAACCATCAAAAAACGTTGAAATGTAGTTCAAATTCAATAAAAATCGACAAAAATACAGTTTCTAGCTAAAATTTGATGGTTTCGTTGCACTTTCCGAGCCCGTAGGGTATCTGAGTGGCTTAAAAGTACAAGAAAACACTTCAAAAGTGACGTTTCTGAAGAATTTTAATAGTTTTCTTGTATCTACGAACGCCAGAATGCATAAAATTGACCTAAACGTCTCCTTTTCCTATTCTGAGTCGATTCTGCATGCTTTAAGTGTGTTTGGTGGCTCAGAACCATCAAAAAACGTTGAAATATAGTTCAAATTCAATAAAAATTGACAAAAATACAGTTTCTAGCTAAAATTTGATGGTTTCGTTGCACTTTCCGAGCCCGTAGGGTATCTGAGTGGCTTAAAAGTACAAGAAAACACTTCAAAAGTGACGTTTCTGAAGAATTTTAACAGTTTTCTTGTATCTACGAACGCCAGAATGCATAAAATTGACCTAAACGTCTCCTTTTCCTATTCTGAGTCGATTCTGCATGCTTTAAGTGTGTTTGGTGGCTCAGAACCATCAAAAAACGTTGAAATATAGTTCAAATTCAATAAAAATCGACAAAAATACTGTTTCTAGCTAAAATTTGATGGTTTCGTTGCACTTTCCGAGCCCGTAGGGTATCTGAGTGGCTTAAAAGTACAAGAAAACACTTCAAAAGTGACGTTTCTGAAGAATTTTAACAGTTTTCTTGTATCTACGAACGCCAGAATGCATAAAATTGACCTAAACGTCTCCTTTTCCTATTCTGAGTCGATTCTGCATGCTTTAAGTGTGTTTGGTGGCTCAGAACCATCAAAAAACGTTGAAATATAGTTCAAATTCAGTAAAAATCGACAAAAATACAGTTTCTAGCTAAAATTTGATGGTTTCGTTGCACTTTCCGAGCCCGTAGGGTATCTGAGTGGCTTAAAAGTACAAGAAAACACTTCAAAAGTGACGTTTCTGAAGAATTTTAACAGTTTTCTTGTATCTACGAACGCCAGAATGCATAAAATTGACCTAAACGTCTCCTTTTCCTATTCTGAGTCGATTCTGCATGCTTTAAGTGTGTTTGGTGGCTCAGAACCATCAAAAAACGTTGAAATATAGTTCAAATTCAATAAAAATCGACAAAAATACAGTTTCTAGCTAAAATTTGATGGTTTCGTTGCACTTCCCGAGCCCGTAGGGTATCTGAGTGGCTTAAAAGTATAAGAAAACACTTCAAAAGTGACGTTTCTGAAGAATTTTAACAGTTTTCTTGTATCAACGAACGCCAGAATGCATAAAATTGACCTAAACGTCTCCTTTTCCTATTCTGAGTCGATTCTGCATGCTTTAAGTGTGTTTGGTGGCTCAGAACCATCAAAAAACGTTGAAATATAGTTCAAATTCAATAAAAATCGACAAAAATACAGTTTCTAGCTAAAATTTGATGGTTTCGTTGCACTTTCCGAGCCCGTAGGGTATCTGAGTGGCTTAAAAGTACAAGAAAACACTTCAAAAGTGACGTTTCTGAAGAATTTTAACAGTTTTCTTGTATCTACGAACGCCAGAATGCATAAAATTGACCTAAACGTCTCCTTTTCCTATTCTGAGTCGATTCTGCATGCTTTAAGTGTGTTTGGTGGCTCAGAACCATCAAAAACGTTGAAATATAGTTCAAATTCAATAAAAATCGACAAAAATACAGTTTCTAGCTAAAATTTGATGGTTTCGTTGCACTTTCCGAGCCCGTAGGGTATCTGAGTGGCTTAAAAGTACAAGAAAACACTTCAAAAGTGACGTTTCTGAAGAATTTTAACAGTTTTCTTGTATCTACGAACGCCAGAATGCATAAAATTGACCTAAACGTCTCCTTTTCCTATTCTGAGTCGATTCTGCATGCTTTAAGTGTGTTTGGTGGCTCAGAACCATCAAAAAACGTTGAAATATAGTTCAAATTCAATAAAAATCGACAAAAATACAGTTTCTAGCTAAAATTTGATGGTTTCGTTGCACTTTCCGAGCCCGTAGGGTATCTGAGTGGCTTAAAAGTACAAGAAAACACTTCAAAAGTGACGTTTCTGAAGAATTTTAACAGTTTTCTTGTATCTACGAACGCCAGAATGCATAAAATTGACCTAAACGTCTCCTTTTCCTATTCTGAGTCGATTCTGCATGCTTTAAGTGTGTTTGGTGGCTCAGAACCATCAAAAAACGTTGAAATATAGTTCAAATTCAATAAAAATCGACAAAAATACAGTTTCTAGCTAAAATTTGATGGTTTCGTTGCACTTTCCGAGCCCGTAGGGTATCTGAGTGGCTTAAAAGTACAAGAAAACACTTCAAAAGTGACGTTTCTGAAGAATTTTAACAGTTTTCTTGTATCTACGAACGCCAGAATGCATAAAATTGACCTAAACGTCTCCTTTTCCTATTCTGAGTCGATTCTGCATGCTTTAAGTGTGTTTGGTGGCTCAGAACCATTAAAAAACGTTGAAATATAGTTCAAATTCAATAAAAATCGACAAAAATACAGTTTCTAGCTAAAATTTGATGGTTTCGTTGCACTTTCCGAGCCCGTAGGGTATCTGAGTGGCTTAAAAGTACAAGAAAACACTTCAAAAGTGACGTTTCTGAAGAATTTTAACAGTTTTCTTGTATCTACGAACGCCAGAATGCATAAAATTGACCTAAACGTCTCCTTTTCCTATTCTGAGTCGATTCTGCATGCTTTAAGTGTGTTTGGTGGCTCAGAACCATCAAAAAACGTTGAAATATAGTTCAAATTCAATAAAAATCGACAAAAATACAGTTTCTAGCTAAAATTTGATGGTTTCGTTGCACTTTCCGAGCCCGTAGGGTATCTGAGTGGCTTAAAAGTACAAGAAAACACTTCAAAAGTGACGTTTCTGAAGAATTTTAACAGTTTTCTTGTATCTACGAACGCCAGAATGCATAAAATTGACCTAAACGTCTCCTTTTCCTATTCTGAGTCGTTTCTGCATGCTTTAAGTGTGTTTGGTGGCTCAGAACCATCAAAAAACGTTGAAATATAGTTCAAATTCAATAAAAATCGACAAAAATACAGTTTCTAGCTAAAATTTGATGGTTTCGTTGCACTTTCCGAGCCCGTAGGGTATCTGAGTGGCTTAAAAGTACAAGAAAACACTTCAAAAGTGACGTTTCTGAAGAATTTTAACAGTTTTCTTGTATCTACGAACGCCAGAATGCATAAAATTGACCTAAACGTCTCCTTTTCCTATTCTGAGTCGATTCTGCATGCTTTAAGTGTGTTTGGTGGCTCAGAACCATCAAAAAACGTTGAAATATAGTTCAAATTCAATAAAAATCGACAAAAATACAGTTTCTAGCTAAAATTTGATGGTTTCGTTGCACTTTCCGAGCCCGTAGGGTATCTGAGTGGCTTAAAAGTACAAGAAAACACTTCAAAAGTGACGTTTCTGAAGAATTTTAACAGTTTTCTTGTATCTACGAACGCCAGAATGCATAAAATTGACCTAAACGTCTCCTTTTCCTATTCTGAGTCGATTCTGCATGCTTTAAGTGTGTTTGGTGGCTCAGAACTATCAAAAAATCAAAAAACGTTGAAATATAGTTCAAATTCAATAAAAATCGACAAAAATACAGTTTCTAGCTAAAATTTGATGGTTTCGTTGCACTTTCCGAGCCCGTTGGGTATCTGATTGGCTTAAAAGTACAAGAAAACACTTCAAAAGTGACGTTTCTGAAGAATTTTAACAGTTTTCTTGTATCTACGAACGCCAGAATGCATAAAATTGACCTAAACGTCTCCTTTTCCTATTCTGAGTCGATTCTGCATGCTTTAAGTGTGTTTGGTTGCTCAGAACCATCAAAAAACGTTGAAATATAGTTCAAATTCAATAAAAATCGACAAAAATACAGTTTCTAGCTAAAATTTGATGGTTTCGTTGCACTTTCCGAGCCCGTAGGGTATCTGATTGGCTTAAAAGTACAAGAAAACACTTCAAAAGTGACGTTTCTGAAGAATTTTAACAGTTTTCTTGTATTTACGAACGCCAGAATGCATAAAATTGACCTAAACGTCTCCTTTTCCTATTCTGAGTCGATTCTGCATGCTTTAAGTGTGTTTGGTGGCTCAGAACCATCAAAAAACGTTGAAATATAGTTCAAATTCAATAAAAATCGACAAAAATACAGTTTCTAACTAAAATTTGATGGTTTCGTTGCACTTTCCGAGCCCGTAGGGTATCTGATTGGCTTAAAAGTACAAGAAAACACTTCAAAAGTGACGTTTCTGAAGAATTTTAAGTTTTCTTGTATCTACGAACGCCAGAATGCATAAAATTGACCTAAACGTCTCCTTTTCCTATTCTGAGTCGATTCTGCATGCTTTAAGTGTGTTTGGTGGCTCAGAACCATCAAAAAACGTTGAAATATAGTTCAAATTCAATAAAAATCGACAAAAATACAGTTTCTAGCTAAAATTTGATGGTTTCGTTGCACTTTCCGAGCCCGTAGGGTATCTGATTGGCTTAAAAGTACAAGAAAACACTTCAAAAGTGACGTTTCTGAAGAATTTTAACAGTTTTCTTGTATCTACGAACGCCAGAATGCATAAAATTGACCTAAACGTCTCCTTTTCCTATTCTGAGTCGATTCTGCATGCTTTAAGTGTGTTTGGTGGCTCAGAACCATCAAAAAACGTTGAAATATAGTTCAAATTCAATAAAAATCGACAAAAATACAGTTTCTAGCTAAAATTTGATGGTTTCGTTGCACTTTCCGAGCCCGTAGGGTATCTGATTGGCTTAAAAGTACAAGAAAACACTTCAAAAGTGACGTTTCTGAAGAATTTTAACAGTTTTCTTGTATCTACGAACGCCAGAATGCTTAAAATTGACCTAAACGTCTCCTTTTCCTATTCTGAGTCGATTCTGCATGCTTTAAGTGTGTTTGGTGGCTCAGAACCATCAAAAAACGTTGAAATATAGTTCAAATTCAATAAAAATCGACAAAAATACAGTTTCTAGCTAAAATTTTATGGTTTCGTTGCACTTTCCGAGCCCGTAGGGTATCTGATTGGCTTAAAAGTACAAGAAAACACTTCAAAAGTGACGTTTCTGAAGAATTTTAACAGTTTTCTTGTATCTACGAACGCCAGAATGCTTAAAATTGACCTAAACGTCTCCTTTTCCTATTCTGAGTCGATTCTGCATGCTTTAAGTGTGTTTGGTGGCTCAGAACCATCAAAAAACGTTGAAATATAGTTCAAATTCAATAAAAATCGACAAAAATACAGTTTCTAGCTAAAATTTGATGGTTTCGTTGCACTTTCCGAGCCCGTAGGGTATCTGATTGGCTTAAAAGTACAAGAAAACACTTCAAAAGTGACGTTTCTGAAGAATTTTAACAGTTTTCTTGTATCTACGAACGCCAGAATGCATAAAATTGACCTAAACGTCTCCTTTTCCTATTCTGAGTCGATTCTGCATGCTTTAAGTGTGTTTGGTGGCTCAGAACCATCAAAAAACGTTGAAATATAGTTCAAATTCAATAAAAATCGACAAAAATACAGTTTCTAGCTAAAATTTGATGGTTTCGTTGCACTTTCCGAGCCCGTAGGGTATCTGATTGGCTTAAAAGTACAAGAAAACACTTCAAAAGTGACGTTTCTGAAGAATTTTAACAGTTTTCTTGTATCTACGAACGCCAGAATGCTTAAAATTGACCTAAACGTCTCCTTTTCCTATTCTGAGTCGATTCTGCATGCTTTAAGTGTGTTTGGTGGCTCAGAACCATCAAAAAACGTTGAAATATAGTTCAAATTCAATAAAAATCGACAAAAATACAGTTTCTAGCTAAAATTTGATGGTTTCGTTGCACTTTCCGAGCCCGTAGGGTATCTGATTGGCTTAAAAGTACAAGAAAACACTTCAAAAGTGACGTTTCTGAAGAATTTTAACAGTTTTCTTGTATCTACGAACGCCAGAATGCATAAAATTGACCTAAACGTCTCCTTTTCCTATTCTGAGTCGATTCTGCATGCTTTAAGTGTGTTTGGTGGCTCAGAACCATCAAAAAACGTTGAAATATAGTTCAAATTCAATAAAAATCGACAAAAATACAGTTTCTAGCTAAAATTTGATGGTTTCGTTGCACTTTCCGAGCCCGTAGGGTATCTGATTGGCTTAAAAGTACAAGAAAACACTTCAAAAGTGACGTTTCTGAAGAATTTTAACAGTTTTCTTGTATCTACGAACGCCAGAATGCATAAAATTGACCTAAACGTCTCCTTTTCCTATTCTGAGTCGATTCTGCATGCTTTAAGTGTGTTTGGTGGCTCAGAACCATCAAAAAACGTTGAAATATAGTTCAAATTCAATAAAAATCGACAAAAATACAGTTTCTAGCTAAAATTTGATGGCTTCGTTGCACTTTCCGAGCCCGTAGGGTATCTGATTGGCTTAAAAGTACAAGAAAACACTTCAAAAGTGACGTTTCTGAAGAATTTTAACAGTTTTCTTGTATCTACGAACGCCAGAATGCATAAAATTGACCTAAACGTCTCCTTTTCCTATTCTGAGTCGATTCTGCATGCTTTAAGTGTGTTTGGTGGCTCAGAACCATCAAAAAACGTTGAAATATAGTTCAAATTCAATAAAAATCGACAAAAATACAGTTTCTAGCTAAAATTTGATGGTTTCGTTGCACTTTCCGAGCCCGTAGGGTATCTGATTGGCTTAAAAGTACAAGAAAACACTTCAAAAGTGACGTTTCTGAAGAATTTTAACAGTTTTCTTGTATCTACGAACGCCAGAATGCATAAAATTGACCTAAACGTCTCCTTTTCCTATTCTGAGTCGATTCTGCATGCTTTAAGTGTGTTCGGTGGCTCAGAACCATCAAAAAACGTTGAAATATAGTTCAAATTCAATAAAAATCGACAAAAATACAGTTTCTAGCTAAAATTTGATGGTTTCGTTGCACTTTCCGAGCCCGTAGGGTATCTGATTGGCTTAAAAGTACAAGAAAACACTTCAAAAGTGACGTTTCTGAAGAATTTTAACAGTTTTCTTGTATCTACGAACGCCAGAATGCATAAAATTGACCTAAACGTCTCCTTTTCCTATTCTGAGTCGATTCTGCATGCTTTAAGTGTGTTTGGTGGCTCAGAACCATCAAAAAACGTTGAAATATAGTTCAAATTCAATAAAAATCGACAAAAATACAGTTTCTAGCTAAAATTTGATGGTTTCGTTGCACTTTCCGAGCCCGTAGGGTATCTGATTGGCTTAAAAGTACAAGAAAACACTTCAAAAGTGACGTTTCTGAAGAATTTTAACAGTTTTCTTGTATCTACGAACGCCAGAATGCATAAAATTGACCTAAACGTCTCCTTTTCCTATTCTGAGTCGATTCTGCATGCTTTAAGTGTGTTTGGTGGCTCAGAACCATCAAAAAACGTTGAAATATAGTTCAAATTCAATAAAAATCGACAAAAATACAGTTTCTAGCTAAAATTTGATGGTTTCGTTGCACTTTCCGAGCCCGTAGGGTATCTGATTGGCTTAAAAGTACAAGAAAACACTTCAAAAGTGACGTTTCTGAAGAATTTTAACAGTTTTCTTGTATCTACGAACGCCAGAATGCATAAAATTGACCTAAACGTCTCCTTTTCCTATTCTGAGTCGATTCTGCATGCTTTAAGTGTGTTTGGTGGCTCAGAACCATCAAAAAACGTTGAAATATAGTTCAAATTCAATAAAAATCGACAAAAATACAGTTTCTAGCTAAAATTTGATGGTTTCGTTGCACTTTCCGAGCCCGTAGGGTATCTGATTGGCTTAAAAGTACAAGAAAACACTTCAAAAGTGACGTTTCTGAAGAATTTTAACAGTTTTCTTGTATCTACGAACGCCAGAATGCATAAAATTGACCTAAACGTCTCCTTTTCCTATTCTGAGTCGATTCTGCATGCTTTAAGTGTGTTTGGTGGCTCAGAACCATCAAAAAACGTTGGAATATAGTTCAAATTCAATAAAAATCGACAAAAATACAGTTTCTAGCTAAAATTTGATGGTTTCGTTGCACTTTCCGAGCCCGTAGGGTATCTGATTGGCTTAAAGGTACAAGAAAACACTTCAAAAGTGACGTTTCTGAAGAATTTTAACAGTTTTCTTGTATCCACGAACGCCAGAATGCATAAAATTGACCTAAACGTCTCCTTTTCCTATTCTGAGTCGATTCTGCATGCTTTAAGTGTGTTTGGTGGCTCAGAACCATCAAAAAACGTTGAAATATAGTTCAAATTCAATAAAAATCGACAAAAATACAGTTTCTAGCTAAAATTTGATGGTTTCGTTGCACTTTCCGAGCCCGTAGGGTATCTGATTGGCTTAAAATTACAAGAAAACACTTCAAAAGTGACGTTTCTGAAGAATTTTAACAGTTTTCTTGTATCTACGAACGCCAGAATGCATAAAATTGACCTAAACGTCTCCTTTTCCTATTCTGAGTCGATTCTGCATGCTTTAAGTGTGTTTGGTGGCTCAGAACCATCAAAAAACGTTGAAATATAGTTCAAATTCAATAAAAATCGACAAAAATACAGTTTCTAGCTAAAATTTGATGGTTTCGTTGCACTTTCCGAGCCCGTAGGGTATCTGATTGGCTTAAAAGTACAAGAAAACACTTCAAAAGTGACGTTTCTGAAGAATTTTAACAGTTTTCTTGTATCTACGAACGCCAGAATGCATAAAATTGACCTAAACGTCTCCTTTTCCTATTCTGAGTCGATTCTGCATGCTTTAAGTGTGTTTGGTGGCTCAGAACCATCAAAAAACGTTGAAATATAGTTCAAATTCAATAAAAATCGGCAAAAATACAGTTTCTAGCTAAAATTTGATGGTTTCGTTGCACTTTCCGAGCCCGTAGGGTATCTGATTGGCTTAAAAGTACAAGAAAACATTTCAAAAGTGACGTTTCTGAAGAATTTTAAGAGTTTTCTTGTATCTACGAACGCCAGAATGCATAAAATTGACCTAAACGTCTCCTTTTCCTATTCTGAGTCGATTCTGCATGCTTTAAGTGTGTTTGGTGGCTCAGAACCATCAAAAAACGTTGAAATATAGTTCAAATTCAATAAAAATCGACAAAAATACAGTTTCTAGCTAAAATTTGATGGTTTCGTTGCACTTTCCGAGCACGTAGGGTATCTGATTGGCTTAAAAGTACAAGAAAACACTTCAAAAGTGACGTTTCTGAAGAATTTTAACAGTTTTCTTGTATCTACGAACGCCAGAATGCATAAAATTGACTTAAACGTCTCCTTTTCCTATTCTGAGTCGATTCTGCATGCTTTAAGTGTGTTTGGTGGCTCAGAACCATCAAAAAACGTTGAAATATAGTTCAAATTCAATAAAAATCGACAAAAATACAGTTTCTAGCTAAAATTTGATGGTTTCGTTGCACTTTCCGAGCCCGTAGGGTATCTGATTGGCTTAAAAGTACAAGAAAACACTTCAAAAGTGACGTTTCTGAAGAATTTTAACAGTTTTCTTGTATCTACGAACGCCAGAATGCATAAAATTGACCTAAACGTCTCCTTTTCCTATTCTGAGTCGATTCTGCATGCTTTAAGTGTGTTTGGTGGCTCAGAACCATCAAAAAACGTTGAAATATAGTTCAAATTCAATAAAAATCGACAAAAATACAGTTTCTAGCTAAAATTTGATGGTTTCGTTGCACTTTCCGAGCCCGTAGGGTATCTGATTGGCTTAAAAGTACAAGAAAACACTTCAAAAGTGACGTTTCTGAAGAATTTTAACAGTTTTCTTGTATCTACGAATGCCAGAATACATAAAATTGACCTAAACGTCTCCTTTTCCTATTCTGAGTCGATTCTGCATGCTTTAAGTGTGTTTGGTGGCTCAGAACCATCAAAAAACGTTGAAATATAGTTCAAATTCAATAAAAATCGACAGAAATACAGTTTCTAGCTAAAATTTGATGGTTTCGTTGCACTTTCCGAGCCCGTAGGGTATCTGATTGGCTTAAAAGTACAAGAAAACACTTCAAAAGTGACGTTTCTGAAGAATTTTAACAGTTTTCTTGTATCTACGAACGCCAGAATGCATAAAATTGACCTAAACGTCTCCTTTTCCTATTCTGAGTCGATTCTGCATGCTTTAAGTGTGTTTGGTGGTTCAGAACCATCAAAAAACGTTGAAATATAGTTCAAATTCAATAAAAATCGACAAAAATACAGTTTCTAGCTAAAATTTGATGGTTTCGTTGCACTTTCCGAGCCCGTAGGGTATCTGATTGGCTTAAAAGTACAAGAAAACACTTCAAAAGTGACGTTTCTGAAGAATTTTAACAGTTTTCTTGTATCTACGAACGCCAGAATGCATAAAATTGACCTAAACGTCTCCTTTTCCTATTCTGAGTCGATTCTGCATGCTTTAAGTGTGTTTGGTGGCTCAGAACCATCAAAAAACGTTGAAATATAGTTCAAATTCAATAAAAATCGACAGAAATACAGTTTCTAGCTAAAATTTGATGGTTTCGTTGCACTTTCCGAGCCCGTAGGGTATCTGATTGGCTTAAAAGTACAAGAAAACACTTCAAAAGTGACGTTTCTGAAGAATTTTAACAGTTTTCTTGTATCTACGAACGCCAGAATGCATAAAATTGACCTAAACGTCTCCTTTTCCTGTTCTGAGTCGATTCTGCATGCTTTAAGTGTGTTTGGTGGCTCAGAACCATCAAAAAACGTTGAAAT
Source organism: Zophobas morio (assembly GCF_036711695.1). Taxonomy (NCBI): domain Eukaryota; kingdom Metazoa; phylum Arthropoda; class Insecta; order Coleoptera; family Tenebrionidae; genus Zophobas; species Zophobas morio. The sequence continues at coordinate 53,821 of NW_026973106.1, read as the reverse complement.
ATAGTTCAAATTCAATAAAAATCGACAAAAATACAGTTTCTAGCTAAAATTTGATGGTTTCGTTGCACTTTCCGAGCCCGTAGGGTATCTGATTGGCTTAAAAGTACAAGAAAACACTTCAAAAGTGACGTTTCTGAAGAATTTTAACAGTTTTCTTGTATCTACGAACGCCAGAATGCATAAAATTGACCTAAACGTCTCCTTTTCCTATTCTGAGTCGATTCTGCATGCTTTAAGTGTGTTTGGTGGCTCAGAACCATCAAAAAACGTTGAAATATAGTTCAAATTCAATAAAAATCGACAGAAATACAGTTTCTAGCTAAAATTTGATGGTTTCGTTGCACTTTCCGAGCCCGTAGGGTATCTGATTGGCTTAAAAGTACAAGAAAACACTTCAAAAGTGACGTTTCTGAAGAATTTTAACAGTTTTCTTGTATCTACGAACGCCAGAATGCATAAAATTGACCTAAACGTCTCCTTTTCCTATTCTGAGTCGATTCTGCATGCTTTAAGTGTGTTTGGTGGCTCAGAACCATCAAAAAACATTGAAATATATTTCAAATTCAATAAAAATCGACAAAAATACAGTTTCTAGCTAAAATTTGATGGTTTCGTTGCACTTTCCGAGCCCGTAGGGTATCTGATTGGCTTAAAAGTACAAGAAAACACTTCAAAAGTGACGTTTCTGAAGAATTTTAACAGTTTTCTTGTATCTACGAACGCCAGAATGCATAAAATTGACCTAAACGTCTCCTTTTCCTATTCTGAGTCGATTCTGCATGCTTTAAGTGTGTTTGGTGGCTCAGAACCATCAAAAAACGTTGAAATATAGTTCAAATTCAATAAAAATCGACAGAAATACAGTTTCTAGCTAAAATTTGATGGTTTCGTTGCACTTTCCGAGCCCGTAGGGTATCTGATTGGCTTAAAAGTACAAGAAAACACTTCAAAAGTGACGTTTCTGAATAATTTTAACAGTGTTCTTGTATCTACGAACGCCAGAATGCATAAAATTGACCTAAACGTCTCCTTTTCCTATTCTGAGTCGATTCTGCAAGCTTTAAGTGTGTTTGGTGGCTCAGAACCATCAAAAAACGTTGAAATGTAGTTCAAATTCAATAAAAATCGACAAAAATACAGTTTCTAGCTAAAATTTGATGGTTTCGTTGCACTTTCCGAGCCCGTAGGGTATCTGATTGGCTTAAAAGTACAAGAAAACACTTCAAAAGTGACGTTTCTGAAGAATTTTAACAGTTTTCTTGTATCTACGAACGCCAGAATGCATAAAATTGTCCTAAACGTCTCCTTTTCCTATTCCGAGTCGATTCTGCATGCTTTAAGTGTGTTTGGTGGCTCAGAACCATCAAAAAACTTTGAAATATAGTTCAAATTCAATAAAAATCGACAAAAATACAGTTTCTAGCTAAAATTTGATGGTTTCGTTGCACTTTCCGAGCCCGTAGGGTATCTGATTGGCTTAAAAGTACAAGAAAACACTTCAAAAGTGACGTTTCTGAAGAATTTTAACAGTTTTCTTGTATCTACGAACGCCAGAATGCATAAAATTGACCTAAACGTCTCCTTTTCCTATTCTGAGTCGATTCTGCATGCTTTAAGTGTGTTTGGTGGCTCAGAACCATCAAAAAACGTTGAAATATAGTTCAAATTCAATAAAAATCGACAAAAATACAGTTTCTAGCTAAAATTTGATGGTTTCGTTGCACTTTCCGAGCCCGTAGGGTATCTGATTGGCTTAAAAGTACAAGAAAACACTTCAAAAGTGACGTTTCTGAAGAATTTTAACAGTTTTCTTGTATCTACGAACGCCAGAATGCATAAAATTGACCTAAACGTCTCCTTTTCCTATTCTGAGTCGATTCTGCATGCTTTAAGTGTGTTTGGTGGCTCAGAACCATCAAAAAACGTTGAAATATAGTTCAAATTCAATAAAAATCGACAAAAATACAGTTTCTAGCTAAAATTTGATGGTTTCGTTGCACTTTCCGAGCCCGTAGGGTATCTGATTGGCTTAAAAGTACAAGAAAACACTTCAAAAGTGACGTTTCTGAAGAATTTTAACAGTTTTCTTGTATCTACGAACGCCAGAATGCATACAATTGACCTAAACGTCTATTTTTCCTATTCTGAGTCGATTCTGCATGCTTTAAGTGTGTTTGGTGGCTCAGAACCATCAAAAAACGTTGAAATATAGTTCAAATTCAATAAAAATCGACAAAAATACAGTTTCTAGCTAAAATTTGATGGTTTCGTTGCACTTTCCGAGCCCGTAGGGTATCTGATTGGCTTAAAAGTACAAGAAAACACTTCAAAAGTGACGTTTCTGAAGAATTCTAACAGTTTTCTTGTATCTACGAACGCCAGAATGCATAAAATTGACCTAAACGTCTCCTTTTCCTATTCTGAGTCGATTCTGCATGCTTTAAGTGTGTTTGGTGGCTCAGAACCATCAAAAAACGTTGAAATATAGTTCAAATTCAATAAAAATCGACAAAAATACAGTTTCTAGCTAAAATTTGATGGTTTCGTTGCACTTTCCGAGCCCGTAGGGTATCTGATTGGCTTAAAAGTACAAGAAAACACTTCAAAAGTGACGTTTCTGAAGAATTTTAACAGTTTTCTTGTATCTACGAACGCCAGAATGCATAAAATTGACCTAAACGTCTCCTTTTCCTATTCTGAGTCGATTCTGCATGCTTTAAGTGTGTTTGGTGGCTCAGAACCATCAAAAAACGTTGAAATATAGTTCAAATTCAATAAAAATCGACAAAAATACAGTTTCTAGCTAAAATTTGATGGTTTCGTTGCACTTTCCGAGCCCGTAGGGTATCTGATTGGCTTAAAAGTACAAGAAAACACTTCAAAAGTGACGTTTCTGAAGAATTTTAACAGTTTTCTTGTATCTACGAACGCCAGAATGCATAAAATTGACCTAAACGTCTCCTTTTCCTATTCTGAGTCGATTCTGCATGCTTTAAGTGTGTTTGGTGGCTCAGAACCATCAAAAAACGTTGAAATATAGTTCAAATTCAATAAAAATCGACAAAAATACAGTTTCTAGCTAAAATTTGATGGTTTCGTTGCACTTTCCGAGCCCGTAGGGTATCTGATTGGCTTAAAAGTACAAGAAAACACTTCAAAAGTGACGTTTCTGAAGAATTTTAACAGTTTTCTTGTATCTACGAACGCCAGAATGCATAAAATTGACCTAAACGTCTCCTTTTCCTATTCTGAGTCGATTCTGCATGCTTTAAGTGTGTTTGGTGGCTCAGAACCATCAAAAAACGTTGAAATATAGTTCAAATTCAATAAAAATCGACAAAAATACAGTTTCTAGCTAAAATTTGATGGTTTCGTTGCACTTTCCGAGCCCGTGGGGTATCTGATTGGCTTAAAAGTACAAGAAAACACTTCAAAAGTGACGTTTCTGAAGAATTTTAACAGTTTTCTTGTATCTACGAACGCCAGAATGCATAAAATTGACCTAAACGTCTCCTTTTCCTATTCTGAGTCGATTCTGCATGCTTTAAGTGTGTTTGGTGGCTCAGAACCATCAAAAAACGTTGAAATATAGTTCAAATTCAATAAAAATCGACAAAAATACAGTTTCTAGCTAAAATTTGATGGTTTCGTTGCACTTTCCGAGCCCGTAGTGTATCTGATTGGCTTAAAAGTACAAGAAAACACTTCAAAAGTGACGTTTCTGAAGAATTTTAACAGTTTTCTTGTATCTACGAACGCCAGAATGCATAAAATTGACCTAAACGTCTCCTTTTCCTATTCTGAGTCGATTCTGCATGCTTTAAGTGTGTTTGGTGGCTCAGAACCATCAAAAAACGTTGAAATATAGTTCAAATTCAATAAAAATCGACAAAAATACAGTTTCTAGCTAAAATTTGTTGGTTTCGTTGCACTTTCCGAGCCCGTAGGGTATCTCATTGGCTTAAAAGTACAAGAAAACACTTCAAAAGTGACGTTTCTGAAGAATTTTAACAGTTTTCTTGTATCTACGAACGCCAGAATGCATAAAATTGACCTAAACGTCTCCTTTTCCTATTCTGAGTCGATTCTGCATGCTTTAAGTGTGTTTGGTGGCTCAGAACCATCAAAAAACTTTGAAATATAGTTCAAATTCAATAAAAATCGACAAAAATACAGTTTCTAGCTAAAATTTGATGGTTTCGTTGCACTTTCCGAGCCCGTAGGGTATCTGATTGGCTTAAAAGTACAAGAAAACACTTCAAAAGTGACGTTTCTGAAGAATTTTAACAGTTTTCTTGTATCTACGAACGCCAGAATGCATAAAATTGACCTAAACGTCCCCTTTTCCTATTCTGAGTCGATTCTGCATGCTTTAAGTGTGTTTGGTGGCTCAGAACCATCAAAAAACGTTGAAATATAGTTCAAATTCAATAAAAATCGACAAAAATACAGTTTCTAGCTAAAATTTGATGGTTTCGTTGCACTTTCCGAGCCCGTAGGGTATCTGATTGGCTTAAAAGTACAAGAAAACACTTCAAAAGTGAAGTTTCTGAAGAATTTTAACAGTTTTCTTGTATCTACGAACGCCAGAATGCATAAAATTGACCTAAACGTCTCCTTTTCCTATTCTGAGTCGATTCTGCATGCTTTAAGTGTGTTTGGTGGCTCAGAACCATCAAAAAACGTTGGAATATAGTTCAAATTCAATAAAAATCGACAAAAATACAGTTTCTAGCTAAAATTTGATGGTTTCGTTGCACTTTCCGAGCCCGTAGGATATCTGATTGGCTTAAAAGTACAAGAAAACACTTCAAAAGTGACGTTTCTGAAGAATTTTAACAGTTTTCTTGTATCTACGAACGCCAGAATGCATAAAATTGACCTAAACGTCTCCTTTTCCTATTCTGAGTCGATTCTGCATGCTTTAAGTGTGTTTGGTGGCTCAGAACCATCAAAAAACGTTGAAATATAGTTCAAATTCAATAAAAATCGACAAAAATACAGTTTCTAGCTAAAATTTGATGGTTTCGTTGCACTTTCCGAGCCCGTAGGGTATCTGATTGGCTTAAAAGTACAAGAAAACACTTCAAAAGTGACGTTTCTGAAGAATTTTAACAGTTTTCTTGTATCTACGAACGCCAGAATGCATAAAATTGACCTAAACGTCTCCTTTTCCTATTCTGAGTCGATTCTGCATGCTTTAAGTGTGTTTGGTGGCTCAGAACCATCAAAAAACGTTGAAATATAGTTCAAATTCAATAAAAATCGACAAAAATACAGTTTCTAGCTAAAATTTGATGGTTTCGTTGCACTTTCCGAGCCCGTAGGGTATCTCATTGGCTTAAAAGTACAAGAAAACACTTCAAAAGTGACGTTTCTGAAGAATTTTAACAGTTTTCTTGTATCTACGAACGCCAGAATGCATAAAATTGACCTAAACGTCTCCTTTTCCTATTCTGAGTCGATTCTGCATGCTTTAAGTGTGTTTGGTGGCTCAGAACCATCAAAAAACTTTGAAATATAGTTCAAATTCAATAAAAATCGACAAAAATACAGTTTCTAGCTAAAATTTGATGGTTTCGTTGCACTTTCCGAGCCCGTAGGGTATCTGATTGGCTTAAAAGTACAAGAAAACACTTCAAAAGTGACGTTTCTGAAGAATTTTAACAGTTTTCTTGTATCTACGAACGCCAGAATGCATAAAATTGACCTAAACGTCCCCTTTTCCTATTCTGAGTCGATTCTGCATGCTTTAAGTGTGTTTGGTGGCTCAGAACCATCAAAAAACGTTGAAATATAGTTCAAATTCAATAAAAATCGACAAAAATACAGTTTCTAGCTAAAATTTGATGGTTTCGTTGCACTTTCCGAGCCCGTAGGGTATCTGATTGGCTTAAAAGTACAAGAAAACACTTCAAAAGTGAAGTTTCTGAAGAATTTTAACAGTTTTCTTGTATCTACGAACGCCAGAATGCATAAAATTGACCTAAACGTCTCCTTTTCCTATTCTGAGTCGATTCTGCATGCTTTAAGTGTGTTTGGTGGCTCAGAACCATCAAAAAACGTTGGAATATAGTTCAAATTCAATAAAAATCGACAAAAATACAGTTTCTAGCTAAAATTTGATGGTTTCGTTGCACTTTCCGAGCCCGTAGGATATCTGATTGGCTTAAAAGTACAAGAAAACACTTCAAAAGTGACGTTTCTGAAGAATTTTAACAGTTTTCTTGTATCTACGAACGCCAGAATGCATAAAATTGACCTAAACGTCTCCTTTTCCTATTCTGACTCGATTCTGCATGCTTTAAGTGTGTTTGGTGGCTCAGAACCATCAAAAAACGTTGAAATATAGTTCAAATTCAATAAAAATCGACAAAAATACAGTTTCTAGCTAAAATTTGATGGTTTCGTTGCACTTTCCGAGCCCGTAGGGTATCTGATTGGCTTAAAAGTACAAGAAAACACTTCAAAAGTGACGTTTCTGAAGAATTTTAACAGTTTTCTTGTATCTACGAACGCCAGAATGCATAAAATTGACCTAAACGTCTCCTTTTCCTATTCTGAGTCGATTCTGCATGCTTTAAGTGTGTTTGGTGGCTCAGAACCATCAAAAAACGTTGAAATATAGTTCAAATTCAATAAAAATCGACAAAAATACAGTTTCTAGCTAAAATTTGATGGTTTCGTTGCACTTTCCGAGCCCGTAGGGTATCTGATTGGCTTAAAAGTACAAGAAAACACTTCAAAAGTGACGTTTCTGAAGAATTTTAACAGTTTTCTTGTGTCTACGAACGCCAGAATGCATAAATTTGACCTAAACGTCTCCTTTTCCTATTCTGAGTCGATTCGGCATGCTTTAAGTGTGTTTGGTGGCTCAGAACCATCAAAAAACGTTGAAATATAGTTCAAATTCAATAAAAATCGACAAAAATACAGTTTCTAGCTAAAATTTGATGGTTTCGTTGCACTTTCCGAGCCCGTAGGGTATCTGATTGGCTTAAAAGTACAAGAAAACACTTCAAAAGTGACGTTTCTGAAGAATTTTAACAGTTTTCTTGTATCTACGAACGCCAGAATGCATAAAATTGACCTAACCGTCTCCTTTTCCTATTCTGAGTCGATTCTGCATGCTTTAAGTGTGTTTGGTGGCTCAGAACCATCAAAAAACGTTGAAATATAGTTCAAATTCAATAAAAATCGACAAAAATACAGTTTCTAGCTAAAATTTGATGGTTTCGTTGCACTTTCCGAGCCCGTAGGGTATCTGATTGGCTTAAAAGTACAAGAAAACACTTCAAAAGTGACGTTTCTGAAGAATTTTAACAGTTTTCTTGTATCTACGAACGCCAGAATGCATAAAATTGACCTAAACGTCTCCTTTTCCTATTCTGAGTCGATTCTGCATGCTTTAAGTGTGTTTGGTGGCTCAGAACCATCAAAAAACGTTGAAATATAGTTCAAATTCAATAAAAATCGACAAAAATACAGTTACTAGCTAAAATTTGATGGTTTCGTTGCACTTTCCGAGCCCGTAGGGTATCTGATTGGCTTAAAAGTACAAGAAAACACTTCAAAAGTGACGTTTCTGAAGAATTTTAACAGTTTTCTTGTATCTACGAACGCCAGAATGCGTAAAATTGACCTAAACGTCTCCTTTTCCTATTCCGAGTCGATTCTGCATGCTTTAAGTGTGTTTGGTGGCTCAGAACCATCAAAAAACGTTGAAATATAGTTCAAATTCAATAAAAATCGACAAAAATACAGTTTCTAGCCAAAATTTGATGGTTTCGTTGCACTTTCCGAGCCCGTAGGGTATCTGATTGGCTTAAAAGTACAAGAAAACACTTCAAAAGTGACGTTTCTGAAGAATTTTAACAGTTTTCTTGTATCTACGAACGCCAGAATGCATAAAATTGACCTAAACGTCTCCTTTTCCTATTCTGAGTCGATTCTGCATGCTTTAAGTGTGTTTGGTGGCTCAGAACCATCAAAAAACGTTGAAATATAGTTCAAATTCAATAAAAATCGACAAAAATACAGTTTCTAGCTAAAATTTGATGGTTTCGTTGCACTTTCCGAGCCCGTTGGGTATCTGATTGGCTTAAAAGTACAAGAAAACACTTCATTCTGGCGGAATGGAAGTGCAACGAAACCATCAAATTTTAGCTAGAAACTGTATTTTTGTCGATTTTTATTGAATTTGAACTATATTTCAACGTTTTTTGATGGTTCTGAGCCACCAAACACACTTAAAGCATGCAGAATCGACTCAGAATAGGAAAAGGAGACGTTTAGGTCAATTTTATGCATTCTGGCGTTCGTAGATACAAGAAAACTGTTAAAATTCTTCAGAAACGTCACTTTTGAAGTGTTTTCTTGTACTTTTAAGCCAATCAGATACCCTACGGGCTCGGAAAGTGCAACGAAACCATCAAATTTTAGCTAGAAACTGTATTTTTGTCGATTTTTATTGAATTTGAACTATATTTCAACGTTTTTTGATGGTTCTGAGCCACCAAACACACTTAAAGCATGCAGAATCGACTCAGAATAGGAAAAGGAGACGTTTAGGTCAATTTTATGCATTCTGGCGTTCGTAGATACAAGAAAACTGTTAAAATTCTTCAGAAACGTCACTTTTGAAGTGTTTTCTTGTACTTTTAAGCCAATCAGATACCCTACGGGCTCGGAAAGTGCAACGAAACCATCAAATTTTAGCTAGAAACTGTATTTTTGTCGATTTTTATTGAATTTGAACTATATTTCAACGTTTTTTGATGGTTCTGAGCCACCAAACACACTTAAAGCATGCAGAATCGACTCAGAATAGGAAAAGGAGACGTTTAGGTCAATTTTATGCATTCTGGCGTTCGTAGATACAAGAAAACTGTAAAAATTCTTCAGAAATGTCACTTTTGAAGTGTTTTCTTGTACTTTTAAGCCAATCAGATACCCTACGGGCTCGGAAAGTGCAACGAAACCATCAAATTTTAGCTAGAAACTGTATTTTTGTCGATTTTTATTGAATTTGAACTATATTTCAACGTTTTTTGATGGTTCTGAGCCACCAAACACACCTAAAGCATGCAGAATCGACTCAGAATAGGAAAAGGAGACGTTTAGGTCAATTTTATGCATTCTGGCGTTCGTAGATACAAGAAAACTGTTAAAATTCTTCAGAAACGTCACTTTTGAAGTGTTTTCTTGTACTTTTAAGCCAATCAGATACCCAACGGGCTCGGAAAGTGCAACGAAACCATCAAATTTTAGCTAGAAACTGTATTTTTGTCGATTTTTATTGAATTTGAACTATATTTCAACGTTTTTTGATGGTTCTGAGCCACCAAACACACTTAAAGCATGCAGAATCGACTCAGAATAGGAAAAGGAGACGTTTAGGTCAATTTTATGCATTCTGGCGTTCGTAGACACAAGAAAACTGTTAAAATTCTTCAGAAACGTCACTTTTGAAGTGTTTTCTTGTACTTTTAAGCCAATCAGATACCCTACGGGCTCGGAAAGTGCAACGAAACCATCAAATTTTAGCTAGAAACTGTATTTTTGTCGATCTTTATTGAATTTGAACTATATTTCAACGTTTTTTGATGGTTCTAAGCCACCAAACACACTTAAAGCATGCAGAATCGACTCAGAATAGGAAAAGGAGATGTTTAGGTCAATTTTATGCATTCTGGCGTTCGTAGATACAAGAACACTGTTAAAATTCTTCAGAAACGTCACTTTTGAAATGTTTTCTTGTACTTTTAAGCCAATCAGATACCCTACGGGCTCGGAAAGTGCAACGAAACCATCAAATTTTAGCTAGAAACTGTATTTTTGTCGATTTTTATTGAATTTGAACTATATTTCAACGTTTTTTGATGGTTCTGAGCCACCAAACACACTTAAAGCATGCAGAATCGACTCAGAATAGGAAAAGGAGACGTTTAGGTCAATTTTATGCATTCTGGCGTTCGTAGATACAAGAAAACTGTTAAAATTCTTCAGAAACGTCACTTTTGAAGTGTTTTCTTGTACTTTTAAGCCAATCAGATACCCTACGGGCTCGGAAAGTGCAACGAAACCATCAAATTTTAGCTAGAAACTGTATTTTTGTCGATTTTTATTGAATTTGAACTATATTTCAACGTTTTTTGATGGTTCTGAGCCACCAAACACACTTAAAGCATGCAGAATCGACTCAGAATAGGAAAAGGAGACGTTTAGGTCAATTTTATGCATTCTGGCGTTCGTAGATACAAGAAAACTGTTAAAATTCTTCAGAAACGTCACTTTTGAAGTGTTTTCTTGTACTTTTAAGCCAATCAGATACCCTACGGGCTCGGAAAGTGCAACGAAACCATCAAATTTTAGCTAGAAACTGTATTTTTGTCGATTTTTATTGAATTTGAACTATATTTCAACGTTTTTTGATGGTTCTGAGCCACCAAACACACTTAAAGCATGCCGAATCGACTCAGAATAGGAAAAGGAGACGTTTAGGTCAAATTTATGCATTCTGGCGTTCGTAGACACAAGAAAACTGTTAAAATTCTTCAGAAACGTCACTTTTGAAGTGTTTTCTTGTACTTTTAAGCCAATCAGATACCCTACGGGCTCGGAAAGTGCAACGAAACCATCAAATTTTAGCTAGAAACTGTATTTTTGTCGATTTTTATTGAATTTGAACTATATTTCAACGTTTTTTGATGGTTCTGAGCCACCAAACACACTTAAAGCATGCAGAATCGACTCAGAATAGGAAAAGGAGACGTTTAGGTCAATTTTATGCATTCTGGCGTTCGTAGATACAAGAAAACTGTTAAAATTCTTCAGAAACGTCACTTTTGAAATGTTTTCTTGTACTTTTAAGCCAATCAGATACCCTACGGGCTCGGAAAGTGCAACGAAACCATCAATTTTAGCTAGAAACTGTATTTTTGTCGATTTTTATTGAATTTGAAATATATTTCAACGTTTTTTGATGGTTCTGAGCCACCAAACACACTTAAAGCATGCAGAATCGACTCAGAATAGGAAAAGGAGACGTTTAGGTCAATTTTATGCATTCTGGCGTTCGTAGATACAAGAAAACTGTTAAAATTCTTCAGAAACGTCACTTTTGAAGTGTTTTCTTGTACTTTTAAGCCAATCAGATACCCTACGGGCTCGGAAAGTGCAACGAAACCATCAAATTTTAGCTAGAAACTGTATTTTTGTCGATTTTTATTGAATTTGAACTATATTTCAACGTTTTTTGATGGTTCTGAGCCACCAAACACACTTAAAGCATGCAGAATCGACTCAGAATAGGAAAAGGAGACGTTTAGGTCAATTTTATGCATTCTGGCGTTCGTAGATACAAGAAAACTGTTAAAATTCTTCAGAAACGTCACTTTTGAAGTGTTTTCTTGTACTTTTAAGCCAATCAGATACCCTACGGGCTCGGAAAGTGCAACGAAACCATCAAATTTTAGCTAGAAACTGTATTTTTGTCGATTTTTATTGAATTTGAACTATATTTCAACGTTTTTTGATGGTTCTCAGCCACCAAACACACTTAAAGCATGCAGAATCGACTCAGAATAGGAAAAGGAGACGTTTAGGTCAATTTTATGCATTCTGGCGTTCGTAGATACAAGAAAACTGTTAAAATTCTTCAGAAACGTCACTTTTGAAGTGTTTTCTTGTACTTTTAAGCCAATCAGATACCCGACGGGCTCGGAAAGTGCAACGAAACCATCAAATTTTAGCTAGAAACTGTATTTTTGTCGATTTTTATTGAATTTGAACTATATTTCAACGTTTTTTGATGGTTCTGAGCCACCAAACACACTTAAAGCATGCAGAATCGACTCAGAATAGGAAAAGGAGACGTTTAGGTCAATTTTATGCATTCTGGCGTTCGTAGATACAAGAAAACTGTTAAAATTCTTCAGAAACGTCACTTTTGAAGTGTTTTCTTGTACTTTTAAGCCAATCAGATACCCTACGGGCTCGGAAAGTGCAACGAAACCATCAAATTTTAGCTAGAAACTGTATTTTTGTCGATTTTTATTGAATTTGAACTATATTTCAACGTTTTTTGATGGTTCTGAGCCACCAAACACACTTAAAGCATGCAGAATCGACTCAGAATAGGAAAAGGAGACGTTTAGGTCAATTTTATGCATTCTGGCGTTCGTAGATACAAGAAAACTGTTAAAATTCTTCAGAAACGTCACTTTTGAAGTGTTTTCTTGTACTTTTAAGCCAATCAGATACCCTACGGGCTCGGAAAGTGCAACGAAACCATCAAATTTTAGCTAGAAACTGTATTTTTGTCGATTTTTATTGAATTTGAACTATATTTCAACGTTTTTTGATGGTTCTGAGCCACCAAACACACTTAAAGCATGCAGAATCGACTCAGAATAGGAAAAGGAGACGTTTAGGTCAATTTTATGCATTCTGGCGTTCGTAGATACAAGAAAACTGTTAAAATTCTTCAGAAACGTCACTTTTGAAGTGTTTTCTTGTACTTTTAAGCCAATCAGATACCCTACGGGCTCGGAAAGTGCAACGAAACCATCAAATTTTAGCTAGAAACTGTATTTTTGTCGATTTTTATTGAATTTGAACTATATTTCAACGTTTTTTGATGGTTCTGAGCCACCAAACACACTTAAAGCATGCAGAATCGACTCAGAATAGGAAAAGGAGACGTTTAGGTCAATTTTATGCATTCTGGCGTTCGTAGATACAAGAAAACTGTTAAAATTCTTCAGAAACGTCACTTTTGAAGTGTTTTCTTGTACTTTTAAGCCAATCAGATACCCTACGGGCTCGGAAAGTGCAACGAAACCATCAAATTTTAGCTAGAAACTGTATTTTTGTCGATTTTTATTTAATTTGAACTATATTTCAACGTTTTTTGATGGTTCTGAGCCACCAAACACACTTAAAGCATGCAGAATCGACTCAGAATAGGAAAAGGAGACGTTTAGGTCAATTTTATGCATTCTGGCGTTCGTAGATACAAGAAAACTGTTAAAATTCTTCAGAAACGTCACTTTTGAAGTGTTTTCTTGTACTTTTAAGCCAATCAGATACCCTACGGGCTCGGAAAGTGCAACGAAACCATCAAATTTTAGCTAGAAACTGTATTTTTGTCGATTTTTATTGAATTTGAACTATATTTCAACGTTTTTTGATGGTTCTGAGCCACCAAACACACTTAAAGCATGCAGAATCGACTCAGAAGAGGAAAAGGAGACGTTTAGGTCAATTTTATGCATTCTGTCGTTCGTAGATACAAGAAAACTGTTAAAATTCTTCAGAAACGTCACTTTTGAAGTGTTTTCTTGTACTTTTAAGCCAATCAGATACCCTACGGGCTCGGAAAGTGCAACGAAACCATCAAATTTTAGCTAGAAACTGTATTTTTGTCGATTTTTATTGAATTTGAAATATATTTCAACGTTTTTTGATGGTTCTGAGCCACCAAACACACTTAAAGCATGCAGAATCGACTCAGAATAGGAAAAGGAGACGTTTAGGTCAATTTTATGCATTCTGGCGTTCGTAGATACAAGAAAACTGTTAAAATTCTTCAGAAACGTCACTTTTGAAGTGTTTTCTTGTACTTTTAAGCCAATCAGATACAATACGGTCTCGGAAAGTGCAACGAAACCATCAAATTTTAGCTAGAAACTGTATTTTTGTCGATTTTTATTGAATTTGAACTATATTTCAACGTTTTTTGATGGTTCTGAGCCACCAAACACACTTAAAGCATGCAGAATCGACTCAGAATAGGAAAAGGAGACGTTTAGGTCAATTTTATGCATTCTGGCGTTCGTAGATACAAGAAAACTGTTAAAATTCTTCAGAAACGTCACTTTTGAAGTGTTTTCTTGTACTTTTAAGCCAATCAGATACCCTACGGGCTCGGAAAGTGCAATGAAACCATCAAATTTTAGCTAGAAACTGTATTTTTGTCGATTTTTATTTAATTTGAACTATATTTCAACGTTTTTTGATGGTTCTGAGCCACCAAACACACTTAAAGCATGCAGAATCGACTCAGAATAGGAAAAGGAGACGTTTAGGTCAATTTTATGCATTCTGGCGTTCGTAGATACAAGAAAACTGTTAAAATTCTTCAGAAACGTCACTTTTGAAGTGTTTTCTTGTACTTTTAAGCCAATCAGATACCCTACGGGCTCGGAAAGTGCAACGAAACCATCAAATTTTAGCTAGAAACTGTATTTTTGTCGATTTTTATTGAATCTGAACTATATTTCAACGTTTTTTGATGGTTCTGAGCCACCAAACACACTTAAAGCATGCAGAATCGACTCAGAATAGGAAAAGGAGACGTTTAGGTCAATTTTATGCATTCTGGCGTTCGTAGATACAAGAAAACTGTTAAAATTCTTCAGAAACGTCACTTTTGAAGTGTTTTCTTGTACTTTTAAGCCAATCAGATACCCTACGGGCTCGGAAAGTGCAACGAAACCATCAAATTTTAGCTAGAAACTGTATTTTTGTCGATTTTTATTGAATTTGAACTATATTTCAACGTTTTTTGATGGTTCTGAAGCACCAAACACACTTAAAGCATGCAGAATCGACTCAGAATAGGAAAAGGAGACGTTTAGGTCAATTTTATGCATTCTGGCGTTCGTAGATACAAGAAAACTGTTAAAATTCTTCAGAAACGTCACTTTTGAAGTGTTTTCTTGTACTTTTAAGCCAATCAGATACCCTACGGGCTCGGAAAGTGCAACGAAACCATCAAATTTTAGCTAGAAACTGTATTTTTGTCGATTTTTATTGAATTTGAACTATATTTCAATGTTTTTTGATGGTTCTGAGCCACCAAACACACTTAAAGCATGCAGAATCGACTCAGAATATGAAAAGGAGACGTTTAGGTCAATTTTATGCATTCTGGCGTTCGTAGATACAAGAAAACTGTTAAAATTCTTCAGAAACGTCACTTTTGAAGTGTTTTCTTGTACTTTTAAGCCAATCAGATACCCTACGGGCTCGGAAAGTGCAACGAAACCATCAAATTTTAGCTAGAAACTGTATTTTTGTCGATTTTTATTGAATTTGAACTATATTTCAACGTTTTTTGATGGTTCTGAGCCACCAAACACACTTAAAGCATGCAGAATCGACTCAGAATAGGAAAAGGAGACGTTTAGGTCAATTTTATGCATTCTGGCGTTCGTAGATACAAGAAAACTGTTAAAATTCTTCAGAAACGTCACTTTTGAAGTGTTTTCTTGTACTTTTAAGCCAATCAGATACCCAACGGGCTCGGAAAGTGCAACGAAACCATCAAATTTTAGCTAGAAACTGTATTTTTGTCGATTTTTATTGAATTTGAACTATATTTCAACGTTTTTTGATGGTTCTGAGCCACCAAACACACTTAAAGCATGCAGAATCGACTCAGAATAGGAAAAGGAGACGTTTAGGTCAATTTTATGCATTCTGGCGTTCGTAGATACAAGAAAACTGTTAAAATTCTTCAGAAACGTCACTTTTGAAGTGTTTTCTTGTACTTTTAAGCCAATCAGATACCCTACGGGCTCGGAAAGTGCAACGAAACCATCAAATTTTAGCTAGAAACTGTATTTTTGTCGATTTTTATTGAATTTGAACTATATTTCAACGTTTTTTGATGGTTCTGAGCCACCAAACACACTTAAAGCATGCAGAATCGACTCAGAATAGGAAAAGGAGACGTTTAGGTCAATTTTATGCATTCTGGCGTTCGTAGATACAAGAAAACTGTTAAAATTCTTCAGAAACGTCACTTTTGAAGTGTTTTCTTGTACTTTTAAGCCAATCAGATACCCTACGGGCTCGGAAAGTGCAACGAAACCATCAAATTTTAGCTAGAAACTGTATTTTTGTCGATTTTTATTGAATTTGAACTATATTTCAACGTTTTTTGATGGTTCTGAGCCACCAAACACACTTAAAGCATGCAGAATCGACTCAGAATAGGAAAAGGAGACGTTTAGGTCAATTTTATGCATTCTGGCGTTCGTAGATACAAGAAAACTGTTAAAATTCTTCAGAAACGTCACTTTTGAAGTGTTTTCTTGTACTTTTAAGCCAATCAGATACCCTACGGGCTCGGAAAGTGCAACGAAACCATCAAATTTTAGCTAGAAACTGTATTTTTGTCGATTTTTATTGAATTTGAACTATATTTCAACGTTTTTTGATGGTTCTGAGCCACCAAACACACTTAAAGCATGCAGAATCGACTCAGAATAGGAAAAGGAGACGTTTAGGTCAATTTTATGCATTCTGGCGTTCGTAGATACAAGAAAACTGTTAAAATTCTTCAGAAACGTCACTTTTGAAGTGTTTTCTTGTACTTTTAAGCCAATCAGATACCCTACGGGCTCGGAAAGTGCAACGAAACCATCAAATTTTAGCTAGAAACTGTATTTTTGTCGATTTTTATTGAATTTGAACTATATTTCAACGTTTTTTGATGGTTCTGAGCCACCAAACACACTTAAAGCATGCAGAATCGACTCAGAATAGGAAAAGGAGACGTTTAGGTCAATTTTATGCATTCTGGCGTTCGTAGATACAAGAAAACTGTTACAATTCTTCAGAAACGTCAGTTTTGAAGTGTTTTCTTGTACTTTTAAGCCAATCAGATACCCTACGGGCTCGGAAAGTGCAACGAAACCATCAAATTTTAGCTAGAAACTGTATTTTTGTCGATTTTTATTGAATTTGAACTATATTTCAACGTTTTTTGATGGTTCTGAGCCACCAAACACACTTAAAGCATGCAGAATCGACTCAGAATAGGAAAAGGAGACGTTTAGGTCAATTTTATGCATTCTGGCGTTCGTAGATACAAGAAAACTGTTAAAATTCTTCAGAAACGTCACTTTTGAAGTGTTTTCTTGTACTTTTAAGCCAATCAGATACCCTACGGGCTCGGAAAGTGCAACGAAACCATCAAATTTTAGCTAGAAACTGTATTTTTGTCGATTTTTATTGAATTTGAACTATATTTCAACGTTTTTTGATGGTTCTGAGCCACCAAACACACTTAAAGCATGCAGAATCGACTCAGAATAGGAAAAGGAGACGTTTAGGTCAATTTTATGCATTCTGGCGTTCGTAGATACAAGAAAACTGTTAAAATTCTTCAGAAACGTCACTTTTGAAGTGTTTTCTTGTACTTTTAAGCCAATCAGATACCCTACGGGCTCGGAAAGTGCAACGAAACCATCAAATTTTAGCTAGAAACTGTATTTTTGTCGATTTTTATTGAATTTGAACTATATTTCAACGTTTTTTGATGGTTCTGAGCCACCAAACACACTTAAAGCATGCAGAATCGACTCAGAATAGGAAAAGGAGACGTTTAGGTCAATTTTATGCATTCTGGCGTTCGTAGATACAAGAAAACTGTTAAAATTCTTCAGAAACGTCACTTTTGAAGTGTTTTCTTGTACTTTTAAGCCAATCAGATACCCTACGGGCTCGGAAAGTGCAACGAAACCATCAAATTTCTGCTAGAAACTGTATTTTTGTCGATTTTTATTGAATTTGAACTATATTTCAACGTTTTTTGATGGCTCTGAGCCACCAAACACACTTAAAGCATGCAGAATCGACTCAGAATAGGAAAAGGAGACGTTTAGGTCAATTTTATGCATTCTGGCGTCCGTAGATACAAGAAAACTGTTAAAATTCTTCAGAAACGTCACTTTTGAAGTGTTTTCTTGTACTTTTAAGCCAATCAGATACCCTACGGGCTCGGAAAGTGCAACGAAACCATCAAATTTTAGCTAGAAACTGTATTTTTGTTGATTTTTATTGAATTTGAACTATATTTCAACGTTTTTTGATGGTTCTGAGCCACCAAACACACTTAAAGCATGCAGAATCGACTCAGAATAGGAAAAGGAGACGTTTAGGTCAATTTTATGCATTCTGGCGTTCGTAGATACAAGAAAACTGTTAAAATTCTTCAGAAACGTCACTTTTGAAGTGTTTTCTTGTACTTTTAAGCCAATCAGATACCCTACGGGCTCGGAAAGTGCAACGAAACCATCAAATTTTAGCTAGAAACTGTATTTTTGTCGATTTTTATTGAATTTGAACTATATTTCAACGTTTTTTGATGGTTCTGAGCCACCAAACACACTTAAAGCATGCAGAATCGACTCAGAATAGGAAAAGGAGACGTTTAGGTCAATTTTATGCATTCTGGCGTTCGTAGATACAAGAAAACTGTTAAAATTCTTCAGAAACGTCACTTTTGAAGTGTTTTCTTGTACTTTTAAGCCAATCAGATACCCTACGGGCTCGGAAAGTGCAACGAAACCATCAAATTTTAGCTAGAAACTGTATTTTTGTCGATTTTTATTGAATTTGAACTATATTTCAACGTTTTTTGATGGTTCTGAGCCACCAAACACACTTAAAGCATGCAGAATCGACTCAGAATAGGAAAAGGAGACGTTTAGGTCAATTTTATGCATTTTGGCGTTCGTAGATACAAGAAAACTGTTAAAATTCTTCAGAAACGTCACTTTTGAAGTGTTTTCTTGTACTTTTAAGCCAATCAGATACCCAACGGGCTCGGAAAGTGCAACGAAACCATCAAATTTTAGCTAGAAACTGTATTTTTGTCGATTTTTATTGAATTTGAACTATATTTCAACGTTTTTTGATGGTTCTGAGCCACCAAACACACTTAAAGCATGCAGAATCGACTCAGAATAGGAAAAGGAGACGTTTAGGTCAATTTTATGCATTCTGGCGTTCGTAGATACAAGAAAACTGTTAAAATTCTTCAGAAACGTCACTTTTGAAGTGTTTTCTTGTACTTTTAAGCCAATCAGATACCCTACGGGCTCGGAAAGTGCAACGAAACCATCAAATTTTAGCTAGAAACTGTATTTTTGTCGATTTTTATTGAATTTGAACTATATTTCAACGTTTTTTGATGGTTCTGAGCCACCAAACACACTTAAAGCATGCAGAATCGACTCAGAATAGGAAAAGGAGACGTTTAGGTCAATTTTATGCATTCTGGCGTTCGTAGATACAAGAAAACTGTTAAAATTCTTCAGAAACCGTCACTTTTGAAGTGTTTTCTTGTACTTTTAAGCCAATCAGATACCCTACGGGCTCGGAAAGTGCAACGAAACCATCAAATTTTAGCTAGAAACTGTATTTTTGTCGATTTTTATTGAATTTGAACTATATTTCAACGTTTTTTGATGGTTCTGAGCCACCAAACACACTTAAAGCATGCAGAATCGACTCAGAATAGGAAAAGGAGACGTTTAGGTCAATTTTATGCATTCTGGCGTTCGTAGATACAAGAAAACTGTTAAAATTCTTCAGAAACGTCACTTTTGAAGTGTTTTCTTGTACTTTTAAGCCAATCAGATACCCTACGGGCTCGGAAAGTGCAACGAAACCATCAAATTTTAGCTAGAAACTGTATTTTTGTCGATTTTTATTGAATTTGAACTATATTTCAACGTTTTTTGATGGTTCTGAGCCACCAAACACACTTAAAGCATGCAGAATCGACTCAGAATAGGAAAAGGAGACGTTTAGGTCAATTTTATGCATTCTGGCGTTCGTAGATACAAGAAAACTGTTAAAATTCTTCAGAAACGTCACTTTTGAAGTGTTTTCTTGTACTTTTAAGCCAATCAGATACCCTACGGGCTCGGAAAGTGCAATGAAACCATCAAATTTTAGCTAGAAACTGTATTTTTGTCGATTTTTATTGAATTTGAAATATATTTCAACGTTTTTTGATGGTTCTGAGCCACCAAACACACTTAAAGCATGCAGAATCGACTCAGAATAGGAAAAGGAGACGTTTAGGTCAATTTTATGCATTCTGGCGTTCGTAGATACAAGAAAACTGTTAAAATTCTTCAGAAACGTCACTTTTGAAGTGTTTTCTTGTACTTTTAAGCCAATCAGATACCTTACGGGCTCGGAAAGTGCAACGAAACCATCAAATTTTAGCTAGAAACTGTATTTTTGTCGATTTTTATTGAATTTGAACTATATTTCAACGTTTTTTGATGGTTCTGAGCCACCAAACACACTTAAAGCATGCAGAATCGACTCAGAATAGGAAAAGGAGACGTTTAGGTCAATTTTATGCATTCTGGCGTTCGTAGATACAAGAAAACTGTTAAAATTCTTCAGAAACGTCACTTTTGAAGTGTTTTCTTGTACTTTTAAGCCAATCAGATACCCTACGGGCTCGGAAAGTGCAACGAAACCATCAAATTTTAGCTAGAAACTGTATTTTTGTCGATTTTTATTGAATTTGAACTATATTTCAACGTTTTTTGATGGTTCTGAGCCACCAAACACACTTAAAGCATGCAGAATCGACTCAGAATAGGAAAAGGAGACGTTTAGGTCAATTTTATGCATTCTGGCGTTCGTAGATACAAGAAAACTGTTAAAATTCTTCAGAAACGTCACTTTTGAAGTGTTTTCTTGTACTTTTAAGCCAATCAGATACCCTACGGGCTCGGAAAGTGCAACGAAACCATCAAATTTTAGCTAGAAACTGTATTATTGTCGATTTTTATTGAATTTGAACTATATTTCAACGTTTTTTGATGGTTCTGAGCCACCAAACACACTTAAAGCATGCAGAATCGACTCAGAATAGGAAAAGGAGACGTTTAGGTCAATTTTATGCATTCTGGCGTTCGTAGATACAAGAAAACTGTTAAAATTCTTCAGAAACGTCACTTTTGAAGTGTTTTCTTGTACTTTTAAGCCAATCAGATACCCTACGGGCTCGGAAAGTGCAACGAAACCATCAAATTTTAGCTAGAAACTGTATTTTTGTCGATTTTTATTGAATTTGAACTATATTTCAACGTTTTTTGATGGTTCTGAGCCACCAAACACACTTAAAGCATGCAGAATCGACTCAGAATAGGAAAAGGAGACGTTTAGGTCAATTTTATGCATTCTGGCGTTCGTAGATACAAGAAAACTGTTAAAATTCTTCAGAAACGTCACTTTTGAAGTGTTTTCTTGTACTTTTAAGCCAATCAGATACCCTACGGGCTCGGAAAGTGCAACGAAACCATCAAATTTTAGCTAGAAACTGTATTTTTGTCGATTTTTATTGAATTTGAACTATATTTCAACGTTTTTTGATGGTTCTGAGCCACCAAACACACTTAAAGCATGCAGAATCGACTCAGAATAGGAAAAGGAGACGTTTAGGTCAATTTTATGCATTCTGGCGTTCGTAGATACAAGAAAACTGTTAAAATTCTTCAGAAACGTCACTTTTGAAGTGTTTTCTTGTACTTTTAAGCCAATCAGATACCCTACGGGCTCGGAAAGTGCAACGAAACCATCAAATTTTAGCTAGAAACTGTATTATTGTCGATTTTTATTGAATTTGAACTATATTTCAACGTTTTTTGATGGTTCTGAGCCACCAAACACACTTAAAGCATGCAGAATCGACTCAGAATAGGAAAAGGAGACGTTTAGGTCAATTTTATGCATTCTGGCGTTCGTAGATACAAGAAAACTGTTAAAATTCTTCAGAAACGTCACTTTTGAAGTGTTTTCTTGTACTTTTAAGCCAATCAGATACCCTACGGGCTCGGAAAGTGCAACGAAACCATCAAATTTTAGCTAGAAACTGTATTTTTGTCGATTTTTATTGAATTTGAACTATATTTCAACGTTTTTTGATGGTTCTGAGCCACCAAACACACTTAAAGCATGCAGAATCGACTCAGAATAGGAAAAGGAGACGTTTAGGTCAATTTTATGCATTCTGGCGTTCGTAGATACAAGAAAACTGTTAAAATTCTTCAGAAACGTCACTTTTGAAGTGTTTTCTTGTACTTTTAAGCCAATCAGATACCCTACGGGCTCGGAAAGTGCAACGAAACCATCAAATTTTAGCTAGAAACTGTATTTTTGTCGATTTTTATTGAATTTGAACTATATTTCAACGTTTTTTGATGGTTCTGAGCCACCAAACACACTTAAAGCATGCAGAATCGACTCAGAATAGGAAAAGGAGACGTTTAGGTCAATTTTATGCATTCTGGCGTTCGTAGATACAAGAAAACTGTTAAAATTCTTCAGAAACGTCACTTTTGAAGTGTTTTCTTGTACTTTTAAGCCAATCAGATACCCTACGGGCTCGGAAAGTGCAACGAAACCATCAAATTTTAGCTAGAAACTGTATTTTTGTCGATTTTTATTGAATTTGAACTATATTTCAACGTTTTTTGATGGTTCTGAGCCACCAAACACACTTAAAGCATGCAGAATCGACTCAGAATAGGAAAAGGAGACGTTTAGGTCAATTTTATGCATTCTGGCGTTCGTAGATACAAGAAAACTGTTAAAATTCTTCAGAAACGTCACTTTTGAAGTGTTTTCTTGTACTTTTAAGCCAATCAGATACCCTACGGGCTCGGAAAGTGCAACGAAACCATCAAATTTTAGCTAGAAACTGTATTTTTGTCGATTTTTATTGAATTTGAACTATATTTCAACGTTTTTTGATGGTTCTGAGCCACCAAACACACTTAAAGCATGCAGAATCGACTCAGAATAGGAAAAGGAGACGTTTAGGTCAATTTTATGCATTTTGGCGTTCGTAGATACAAGAAAACTGTTAAAATTCTTCAGAAACGTCACTTTTGAAGTGTTTTCTTGTACTTTTAAGCCAATCAGATACCCAACGGGCTCGGAAAGTGCAACGAAACCATCAAATTTTAGCTAGAAACTGTATTTTTGTCGATTTTTATTGAATTTGAACTATATTTCAACGTTTTTTGATGGTTCTGAGCCACCAAACACACTTAAAGCATGCAGAATCGACTCAGAATAGGAAAAGGAGACGTTTAGGTCAATTTTATGCATTCTGGCGTTCGTAGATACAAGAAAACTGTTAAAATTCTTCAGAAACGTCACTTTTGAAGTGTTTTCTTGTACTTTTAAGCCAATCAGATACCCTACGGGCTCGGAAAGTGCAACGAAACCATCAAATTTTAGCTAGAAACTGTATTTTTGTCGATTTTTATTGAATTTGAACTATATTTCAACGTTTTTTGATGGTTCTGAGCCACCAAACACACTTAAAGCATGCAGAATCGACTCAGAATAGGAAAAGGAGACGTTTAGGTCAATTTTATGCATTCTGGCGTTCGTAGATACAAGAAAACTGTTAAAATTCTTCAGAAACGTCACTTTTGAAGTGTTTTCTTGTACTTTTAAGCCAATCAGATACCCTACGGGCTCGGAAAGTGCAACGAAACCATCAAATTTTAGCTAGAAACTGTATTTTTGTCGATTTTTATTGAATTTGAACTATATTTCAACGTTTTTTGATGGTTCTGAGCCACCAAACACACTTAAAGCATGCAGAATCGACTCAGAATAGGAAAAGGAGACGTTTAGGTCAATTTTATGCATTCTGGCGTTCGTAGATACAAGAAAACTGTTAAAATTCTTCAGAAACGTCACTTTTGAAGTGTTTTCTTGTACTTTTAAGCCAATCAGATACCCTACGGGCTCGGAAAGTGCAACGAAACCATCAAATTTTAGCTAGAAACTGTATTTTTGTCGATTTTTATTGAATTTGAACTATATTTCAACGTTTTTTGATGGTTCTGAGCCACCAAACACACTTAAAGCATGCAGAATCGACTCAGAATAGGAAAAGGAGACGTTTAGGTCAATTTTATGCATTCTGGCGTTCGTAGATACAAGAAAACTGTTAAAATTCTTCAGAAACGTCACTTTTGAAGTGTTTTCTTGTACTTTTAAGCCAATCAGATACCCTACGGGCTCGGAAAGTGCAACGAAACCATCAAATTTTAGCTAGAAACTGTATTTTTGTCGATTTTTATTGAATTTGAACTATATTTCAACGTTTTTTGATGGTTCTGAGCCACCAAACACACTTAAAGCATGCAGAATCGACTCAGAATAGGAAAAGGAGACGTTTAGGTCAATTTTATGCATTCTGGCGTTCGTAGATACAAGAAAACTGTTAAAATTCTTCAGAAACGTCACTTTTGAAGTGTTTTCTTGTACTTTTAAGCCAATCAGATACCCTACGGGCTCGGAAAGTGCAATGAAACCATCAAATTTTAGTAGAAACTGTATTTTTGTCGATTTTTATTGAATTTGAAATATATTTCAACGTTTTTTGATGGTTCTGAGCCACCAAACACACTTAAAGCATGCAGAATCGACTCAGAATAGGAAAAGGAGACGTTTAGGTCAATTTTATGCATTCTGGCGTTCGTAGATACAAGAAAACTGTTAAAATTCTTCAGAAACGTCACTTTTGAAGTGTTTTCTTGTACTTTTAAGCCAATCAGATACCTTACGGGCTCGGAAAGTGCAACGAAACCATCAAATTTTAGCTAGAAACTGTATTTTTGTCGATTTTTATTGAATTTGAACTATATTTCAACGTTTTTTGATGGTTCTGAGCCACCAAACACACTTAAAGCATGCAGAATCGACTCAGAATAGGAAAAGGAGACGTTTAGGTCAATTTTATGCATTCTGGCGTTCGTAGATACAAGAAAACTGTTAAAATTCTTCAGAAACGTCACTTTTGAAGTGTTTTCTTGTACTTTTAAGCCAATCAGATACCCTACGGGCTCGGAAAGTGCAACGAAACCATCAAATTTTAGCTAGAAACTGTATTTTTGTCGATTTTTATTGAATTTGAACTATATTTCAACGTTTTTTGATGGTTCTGAGCCACCAAACACACTTAAAGCATGCAGAATCGACTCAGAATAGGAAAAGGAGACGTTTAGGTCAATTTTATGCATTCTGGCGTTCGTAGATACAAGAAAACTGTTAAAATTCTTCAGAAACGTCACTTTTGAAGTGTTTTCTTGTACTTTTAAGCCAATCAGATACCCTACGGGCTCGGAAAGTGCAACGAAACCATCAAATTTTAGCTAGAAACTGTATTATTGTCGATTTTTATTGAATTTGAACTATATTTCAACGTTTTTTGATGGTTCTGAGCCACCAAACACACTTAAAGCATGCAGAATCGACTCAGAATAGGAAAAGGAGACGTTTAGGTCAGTTTTATGCATTCTGGCGTTCGTAGATACAAGAAAACTGTTAAAATTCTTCAGAAACGTCACTTTTGAAGTGTTTTCTTGTACTTTTAAGCCAATCAGATACCCTACGGGCTCGGAAAGTGCAACGAAACCATCAAATTTTAGCTAGAAACTGTATTTTTGTCGATTTTTATTGAATTTGAACTATATTTCAACGTTTTTTGATGGTTCTGAGCCACCAAACACACTTAAAGCATGCAGAATCGACTCAGAATAGGAAAAGGAGACGTTTAGGTCAATTTTATGCATTCTGGCGTTCGTAGATACAAGAAAACTGTTAAAATTCTTCAGAAACGTCACTTTTGAAGTGTTTTCTTGTACTTTTAAGCCAATCAGATACCCTACGGGCTCGGAAAGTGCAACGAAACCATCAAATTTTAGCTAGAAACTGTATTTTTGTCGATTTTTATTGAATTTGAACTATATTTCAACGTTTTTTGATGGTTCTGAGCCACCAAACACACTTAAAGCATGCAGAATCGACTCAGAATAGGAAAAGGAGACGTTTAGGTCAATTTTATGCATTCTGGCGTTCGTAGATACAAGAAAAACTGTTAAAATTCTTCAGAAACGTCACTTTTGAAGTGTTTTCTTGTACTTTTAAGCCAATCAGATACCCTACGGGCTCGGAAAGTGCAACGAAACCATCAAATTTTAGCTAGAAACTGTATTTTTGTCGATTTTTATTGAATTTGAACTATATTTCAACGTTTTTTGATGGTTCTGAGCCACCAAACACACTTAAAGCATGCAGAATCGACTCAGAATAGGAAAAGGAGACGTTTAGGTCAATTTTATGCATTCTGGCGTTCGTAGATACAAGAAAACTGTTAAAATTCTTCAGAAACGTCACTTTTGAAGTGTTTTCTTGTACTTTTAAGCCAATCAGATACCCTACGGGCTCGGAAAGTGCAACGAAACCATCAAATTTTAGCTAGAAACTGTATTTTTGTCGATTTTTATTGAATTTGAACTATATTTCAACGTTTTTTGATGGTTCTGAGCCACCAAACACACTTAAAGCATGCAGAATCGACTCAGAATAGGAAAAGGAGACGTTTAGGTCAATTTTATGCATTCTGGCGTTCGTAGATACAAGAAAACTGTTAAAATTCTTCAGAAACGTCACTTTTGAAGTGTTTTCTTGTACTTTTAAGCCAATCAGATACCCTACGGGCTCGGAAAGTGCAACGAAACCATCAAATTTTAGCTAGAAACTGTATTTTTGTCGATTTTTATTGAATTTGAACTATATTTCAACGTTTTTTGATGGTTCTGAGCCACCAAACACACTTAAAGCATGCAGAATCGACTCAGAATAGGAAAAGGAGACGTTTAGGTCAATTTTATGCATTCTGGCGTTCGTAGATACAAGAAAACTGTTAAAATTCTTCAGAAACGTCACTTTTGAAGTGTTTTCTTGTACTTTTAAGCCAATCAGATACCCTACGGGCTCGGAAAGTGCAACGAAACCATCAAATTTTAGCTAGAAACTGTATTTTCTGTATATAAAACGTTGAAATATAGTTCAAATTCAATAAAAATCGACGAAAATACAGTTTCTAGCTAAAATTTGATGGTTTCATTGCACTTTCCGAGCCCGTAGGGTATCTGATTGGCTTAAAAGTACAAGAAAACACTTCAAAAGTGACGTTTCTGAAGAATTTTAACAGTTTTCTTGTATCTACGAACGCCAGAATGCATAAAATTGACCTAAACGTCTCCTTTTCCTATTCTGAGTCGATTCTGCATGCTTTAAGTGTGTTTGGTGGCTCAGAACCATCAAAAAACGTTGAAATATAGTTCAAATTCAATAAAAATCGACAAAAATACAGTTTCTAGCTAAAATTTGATGGTTTCGTTGCACTTTCCGAGCCCGTAGGGTATCTGATTGGCTTAAAAGTACAAGAAAACACTTCAAAAGTGACGTTTCTGAAGAATTTTAACAGTTTTCTTGTTTCTACGAACGCCAGAATGCATAAAATTGACCTAAACGTCTCCTTTTCCTATTCTGAGTCGATTCTGCATGCTTTAAGTGTGTTTGGTGGCTCAGAACCATCAAAAAACGTTGAAATATAGTTCAAATTCAATAAAAATCGACAAAAATACAGTTTCTAGCTAAAATTTGATGGTTTCGTTGCACTTTCCGAGCCCGTAGGGTATCTGATTGGCTTAAAAGTACAAGAAAACACTTCAAAAGTGACGTTTCTGAAGAATTTTAACAGTTTTCTTGTATCTACGAACGCCAGAATGCATAAAATTGACCTAAACGTCTCCTTTTCCTATTCTGAGTCGATTCTGCATGCTTTAAGTGTGTTTGGTGGCTCAGAACCATCAAAAAACGTTGAAATATAGTTCAAATTCAATAAAAATCGACAAAAATACAGTTTCTAGCTAAAATTTGATGGTTTCGTTGCACTTTCCGAGCCCGTAGGGTATCTGATTGGCTTAAAAGTACAAGAAAACACTTCAAAAGTGACGTTTCTGAAGAATTTTAACAGTTTTCTTGTATCTACGAACGCCAGAATGCATAAAATTGACCTAAACGTCTCCTTTTCCTATTCTGAGTCGATTCTGCATGCTTTAAGTGTGTTTGGTGGCTCAGAACCATCAAAAAACGTTGAAATATAGTTCAAATTCAATAAAAATCGACAAAAATACAGTTTCTAGCTAAAATTTGATGGTTTCGTTGCACTTTCCGAGCCCGTAGGGTATCTGATTGGCTTAAAAGTACAAGAAAACACTTCAAAAGTGACGTTTCTGAAGAATTTTAACAGTTTTCTTGTATCTACGAACGCCAGAATGCATAAAATTGACCTAAACGTCTCCTTTTCCTATTCTGAGTCGATTCTGCATGCTTTAAGTGTGTTTGGTGGCTCAGAACCATCAAAAAACGTTGAAATATAGTTCAAATTCAATAAAAATCGACAAAAATACAGTTTCTAGCAAAAATTTGATGGTTTCGTTGCACTTTCCGAGCCCGTAGGATATCTGATTGGCTTAAAAGTACAAGAAAACACTTCAAAAGTGACGTTTCTGAAGAATTTTATCAGTTTTCTTGTATCTACGAACGCCAGAATGCATAAAATTGACCTAAACGTCTCCTTTTCCTATTCTGAGTCGATTCTGCATGCTTTAAGTGTGTTTGGTGGCTCAGAACCATCAAAAAACGTTGAAATATAGTTCAAATTCAATAAAAATCGACAAAAATACAGTTTCTAGCTAAAATTTGATGGTTTCGTTGCACTTTCCGAGCCCGTAGGGTATCTGATTGGCTTAAAAGTACAAGAAAACACTTCAAAAGTGACGTTTCTGAAGAATTTTAACAGTTTTCTTGTATCTACGAACGCCAGAATGCATAAAATTGACCTAAACGTCTCCTTTTCCTATTCTGAGTCGATTCTGCATGCTTTAAGTGTGTTTGGTGGCTCAGAACCATCAAAAAACGTTGAAATATAGTTCAAATTCAATAAAAATCGACAAAAATACAGTTTCTAGCAAAAATTTGATGGTTTCGTTGCACTTTCCGAGCCCGTAGGATATCTGATTGGCTTAAAAGTACAAGAAAACACTTCAAAAGTGACGTTTCTGAAGAATTTTAACAGTTTTCTTGTATCTACGAACGCCAGAATGCATAAAATTGACCTAAACGTCTCCTTTTCCTATTCTGAGTCGATTCTGCATGCTTTAAGTGTGTTTGGTGGCTCAGAACCATCAAAAAACGTTGAAATATAGTTCAAATTCAATAAAAATCGACAAAAATACAGTTTCTAGCTAAAATTTGATGGTTTCGTTGCACTTTCCGAGCCCGTAGGGTATCTGATTGGCTTAAAAGTACAAGAAAACACTTCAAAAGTGACGTTTCTGAAGAATTTTAACAGTTTTCTTGTATCTCCGAACGCCAGAATGCATAAAATTGACCTAAACGTCTCCTTTTCCTATTCTGAGTCGATTCTGCATGCTTTAACACTAGAACGACGGAGGCGGTCATTTGACCGCTTTTGAATTTTTTATTCTTGATATCTCTGGTTTTATAAAGTATTTCGTTATTACCCTTCGTGACAATTATTTATTTGTTCTTGATTGTATGTGGAAAAAATCGCAATTCAATAGGACTCTTCGTCACCTGTGTGGGGATATGTCTTCCTAGAAAGACGGAGTGCGGTCATTTGACCGCTGCAAAAAAATCGCTTCAAAAATTCTCGAAATAATTAAAATTACCTGATACTCCATACTGTCAACATCTGGACACAATTTCCACTAACATGGTTGGTAATTTTCTTGGTAACTTAATTTATTTTGGCATTGCACTTGATTACATTCTTTGGTTTGGATCTTGTTCTTTTCGTGAGAGGTGTGCTTTTTCTTGGTGATTTTTGCTTTGAAAATGTCGCAACATTCGGTGAGAAAATATATGACAGATTTGGAATTACTCGCAGAATTGAATAATTCGCCTCAGGACGGATAGTGGTAATGTATATGACACAAAAGTTCTGAAGTATAATACTACCACGCCGACTGAATACCAAGGGAAAAAAACAAAAATGTTCTGCTTTTGAGCACTATGCATCCTGATATAATAAATCAAGATAATCGAAAAAAGCTTCTGGACACCATAGCTTATTGCAACTTTACAAAATATGGCGATGATATGGAGGACCAAGTGGCTAGAAAAAATTCGTTCAAAGCCGGATCACGGACAAGCTATTTATAACATTTTAGACTTGGCTGTAATAAATGCATGGATTTTATATCAGGAAGTGATAAAGAAGAAAATAAGCAGACGAAAATTCCTCTTGAAATTGTGAAGAGAACTCGCTGCAAGTGATGTTGGGTCAGGTCAGGTCAAACTAATAAAAATGACCTACTGTCTGAGGAAAAGTTCACAATAACAAGAAAACAATGCCATGCAACTAAATGCCGCAATAAAGCAAACCGAACGGGTGATAGATGCAAAAACACTTTATGCGGAAAATGTAAAAAGTTACAAATTTCTTGTGTGCAAATTGCTTTGAATCATAAGTTTCATTTATGATTTCCACTTTCTAATGTTTTTGTTACTGTAATTTAGTTATTTAATTAATTTTGATAACGTATTTACGCTATTGGCCATGTTTAACTGAAAAAAAAGTACAGCGGTCAAATGACCGCAAGCCGTCCGTACAGGTATGCGTTAAACGCCGTCCTCCTAGTGTTAAGTGTGTTTGGTGGCTCAGAACCATCAAAAAAACGTTGAAATATAGTTCAAATTCAATAAAAATCGACAAAAATACAGTTTCTAGCAAAAATTTGATGGTTTCGTTGCACTTTCCGAGCCCGTAGGATATCTGATTGGCTTAAAAGTACAAGAAAACACTTCAAAAGTGACGTTTCTGAAGAATTTTAACAGTTTTCTTGTATCTACGAACGCCAGAATGCATAAAATTGACCTAAACGTCTCCTTTTCCTATTCTGAGTCGATTCTGCATGCTTTAAGTGTGTTTGGTGGCTCAGAACCATCAAAAAACGTTGAAATATAGTTCAAATTCAATAAAAATCGACAAAAATACAGTTTCTAGCTAAAATTTGATGGTTTCGTTGCACTTTCCGAGCCCGTAGGGTATCTGATTGGCTTAAAAGTACAAGAAAAACACTTCAAAAGTGACGTTTCTGAAGAATTTTAACAGTTTTCTTGTATCTACGAACGCCAGAATGCATAAAATTGACCTAAACGTCTCCTTTTCCTATTCTGAGTCGATTCTGCATGCTTTAAGTGTGTTTGGTGGCTCAGAACCATCAAAAAACGTTGAAATATAGTTCAAATTCAATAAAAATCGACAAAAATACAGTTTCTAGCAAAAATTTGATGGTTTCGTTGCACTTTCCGAGCCCGTAGGATATCTGATTGGCTTAAAAGTACAAGAAAACACTTCAAAAGTGACGTTTCTGAAGAATTTTAACAGTTTTCTTGTATCTACGAACGCCAGAATGCATAAAATTGACCTAAACGTCTCCTTTTCCTATTCTGAGTCGATTCTGCATGCTTTAAGTGTGTTTGGTGGCTCAGAACCATCAAAAAACGTTGAAATATAGTTCAAATTCAATAAAAATCGACAAAAATACAGTTTCTAGCTAAAATTTGATGGTTTCGTTGCACTTTCCGAGCCCGTAGGGTATCTGATTGGCTTAAAAGTACAAGAAAACACTTCAAAAGTGACGTTTCTGAAGAATTTTAACAGTTTTCTTGTATCTACGAACGCCAGAATGCATAAAATTGACCTAAACGTCTCCTTTTCCTATTCTGAGTCGATTCTGCATGCTTTAAGTGTGTTTGGTGGCTCAGAACCATCAAAAAACGTTGAAATATAGTTCAAATTCAATAAAAATCGACAAAAATACAGTTTCTAGCTAATTTGATGGTTTCGTTGCACTTTCCGAGCCCGTAGGGTATCTGATTGGCTTAAAAGTACAAGAAAACACTTCAAAAGTGACGTTTCTGAAGAATTTTAACAGTTTTCTTGTATCTACGAACGCCAGAATGCATAAAATTGACCTAAACGTCTCCTTTTCCTATTCTGAGTCGATTCTGCATGCTTTAAGTGTGTTTGGTGGCTCAGAACCATCAAAAAACGTTGAAATATAGTTCAAATTCAATAAAAATCGACAAAAATACAGTTTCTAGCTAAAATTTGATGGTTTCGTTGCACTTTCCGAGCCCGTAGGGTATCTGATTGGCTTAAAAGTACAAGAAAACACTTCAAAAGTGACGTTTCTGAAGAATTTTAACAGTTTTCTTGTATCTACGAACGCCAGAATGCATAAAATTGACCTAAACGTCTCCTTTTCCTATTCTGAGTCGATTCTGCATGCTTTAAGTGTGTTTGGTGGCTCAGAACCATCAAAAAACGTTGAAATATAGTTCAAATTCAATAAAAATCGACAAAAATACAGTTTCTAGCTAAAATTTGATGGTTTCGTTGCACTTTCCGAGCCCGTAGGGTATCTGATTGGCTTAAAAGTACAAGAAAACACTTCAAAAGTGACGTTTCTGAAGAATTTTAACAGTTTTCTTGTATCTACGAACGCCAGAATGCATAAAATTGACCTAAACGTCTCCTTTTCCTATTCTGAGTCGATTCTGCATGCTTTAAGTGTGTTTGGTGGCTCAGAACCATCAAAAAACGTTGAAATATAGTTCAAATTCAATAAAAATCGACAAAAATACAGTTTCTAGCTAAAATTTGATGGTTTCGTTGCACTTTCCGAGCCCGTTGGGTATCTGATTGGCTTAAAAGTACAAGAAAACACTTCAAAAGTGACGTTTCTGAAGAATTTTAACAGTTTTCTTGTATCTACGAACGCCAGAATGCATAAAATTGACCTAAACGTCTCCTTTTCCTATTCTGAGTCGATTCTGCATGCTTTAAGTGTGTTTGGTGGCTCAGAACCATCAAAAAACGTTGAAATATAGTTCAAATTCAATAAAAATCGACAAAAATACAGTTTCTAGCTAAAATTTGATGGTTTCGTTGCACTTTCCGAGCCCGTTGGGTATCTGATTGGCTTAAAAGTACAAGAAAACACTTCAAAAGTGACGTTTCTGAAGAATTTTAACAGTTTTCTTGTATCTACGAACGCCAGAATGCATAAAATTGACCTAAACGTCTCCTTTTCCTATTCTGAGTCGATTCTGCATGCTTTAAGTGTGTTTGGTGGCTCAGAACCATCAAAAAACGTTGAAATATAGTTCAAATTCAATAAAAATCGACAAAAATACAGTTTCTAGCTAAAATTTGATGGTTTCGTTGCACTTTCCGAGCCCGTAGGGTATCTGATTGGCTTAAAAGTACAAGAAAACACTTCAAAAGTGACGTTTCTGAAGAATTTTTACAGTTTTCTTGTATCTACGAACGCCAGAATGCATAAAATTGACCTAAACGTCTCCTTTTCCTATTCTGTGTCGATTCTGCATGCTTTAAGTGTGTTTGGTGGCTCAGAACCATCAAAAAACGTTGAAATATAGTTCAAATTCAATAAAAATCGACAAAAATACAGTTTCTAGCTAAAATTTGATGGTTTCGTTGCACTTTCCGAGCCCGTAGGGTATCTGATTGGCTTAAAAGTACAAGAAAACACTTCAAAAGTGACGTTTCTGAAGAATTTTAACAGTTTTCTTGTATCTACGAACGCCAGAATGCATAAAATTGACCTAAACGTCTCCTTTTCCTATTCTGAGTCGATTCTGCATGCTTTAAGTGTGTTTGGTGGCTCAGAACCATCAAAAAACGTTGAAATATAGTTCAAATTCAATAAAAATCGACAAAAATACAGTTTCTAGCTAAAATTTGATGGTTTCGTTGCACTTTCCGAGCCCGTAGGGTATCTGATTGGCTTAAAAGTACAAGAAAACACTTCAAAAGTGACGTTTCTGAAGAATTTTAACAGTTTTCTTGTATCTACGAGCGCCAGAATGCATAAAATTGACCTAAACGTCTCCTTTTCCTATTCTGAGTCGATTCTGCATGCTTTAAGTGTGTTTGGTGGCTCAGAACCATCAAAAAACGTTGAAATATAGTTCAAATTCAATAAAAATCGACAAAAATACAGTTTCTAGCTAAAATTTGATGGTTTCGTTGCACTTTCCGAGCCCGTAGGGTATCTGATTGGCTTAAAAGTACAAGAAAACACTTCAAAAGTGACGTTTCTGAAGAATTTTAACAGTTTTCTTGTATCTACGAACGCCAGAATGCATAAAATTGACCTAAACGTCTCCTTTTCCTATTCTGAGTCGATTCTGCATGCTTTAAGTGTGTTTGGTGGCTCAGAACCATCAAAAAACGTTGAAATATAGTTCAAATTCAATAAAAATCGACAAAAATACAGTTTCTAGCTAAAATTTGATGGTTTCGTTGCACTTTCCGAGCCCGTAGGGTATCTGATTGGCTTAAAAGTACAAGAAAACACTTCAAAAGTGACGTTTCTGAAGAATTTTTACAGTTTTCTTGTATCTACGAACGCCAGAATGCATAAAATTGACCTAAACGTCTCCTTTTCCTATTCTGTGTCGATTCTGCATGCTTTAAGTGTGTTTGGTGGCTCAGAACCATCAAAAAACGTTGAAATATAGTTCAAATTCAATAAAAATCGACAAAAATACAGTTTCTAGCTAAAATTTGATGGTTTCGTTGCACTTTCCGAGCCCGTTGGGTATCTGATTGGCTTAAAAGCACAAGAAAACACTTCAAAAGTGACGTTTCTGAAGAATTTTAACAGTTTTCTTGTATCTACGAACGCCAGAATGCATAAAATTGACCTAAACGTCTCCGTTTCCTATTCTGAGTCGATTCTGCATGCTTTGAGTGTGTTTGGTGGCTCAGAACCATCAAAAAACGTTGAAATATAGTTCAAATTCAATAAAAATTGACAAAAATACAGTTTCTAGCTAAAATTTGATGGTTTCGTTGCACTTTCCGAGCCCGTAAGGTATCTGATTGGCTTAAAAGTACAAGAAAACACTTCAAAAGTGACGTTTCTGAAGAATTTTAACAGTTTTCTTGTATCTACGAACGCCAGAATGCATAAAATTGACCTAAACGTCTATTTTTCCTATTCTGAGTCGATTCTGCATGCTTTAAGTGTGTTTGGTGGCTCAGAACCATCAAAAAACATTGAAATATAGTTCAAATTCAATAAAAATCGACAAAAATACAGTTTCTAGCTAAAATTTGATGGTTTCGTTGCACTTTCCGAGCCCGTAGGGTATCTGATTGGCTTAAAAGTACAAGAAAACACTTCAAAAGTGACGTTTCTGAAGAATTTTAACAGTTTTCTTGTATCTACGAACGCCAGAATGCATAAAATTGACCTAAACGTCACCTTTTCCTATTCTGAGTCGATTCTGCATGCTTTAAGTGTGTTTGGTGGCTCAGAACCATCAAAAAACGTTGAAATATAGTTCAAATTCAATAAAAATCGACAAAAATACAGTTTCTAGCTAAAATTTGATGGTTTCGTTGCACTTTCCGAGCCCGTAGGGTATCTGATTGGCTTAGAAGTACAAGAAAACACTTCAAAAGTGACGTTTCTGAAGAATTTTAACAGTTTTCTTGTATCTACGAACGCCAGAATGCATAAAATTGACCTAAACGTCTCCTTTTCCTATTCTGAGTCGATTCTGCATGCTTTAAGTGTGTTTGGTGGCTCAGAACCAACAAAAAACGTTGAAATATAGTTCAAATTCAATAAAAATCGACAAAAATACAGTTTCTAGCTAAAATTTGATGGTTTCGTTGCACTTTCCGAGCCCGTAGGGTATCTGATTGGCTTAAAAGTTCAAGAAAACACTTCAAAAGTGACGTTTCTGAAGAATTTTAACAGTTTTCTTGTATCTACGAACGCCAGAATGCATAAAATTGACCTAAACGTCTCCTTTTCCTATTCTGTGTCGATTCTGCATGCTTTAAGTGTGTTTGGTGGCTCAGAACCATCAAAAAACGTTGAAATATAGTTCAAATTCAATAAAAATCGACAAAAATACAGTTTCTAGCTAAAATTTGATGGTTTCGTTGCACTTTCCGAGCCCGTAGGGTATCTGATTGGCTTAAAAGTACAAGAAAACACTTCAAAAGTGACGTTTCTGAAGAATTTTAACAGTTTTCTTGTATCTACGAACGCCAGAATGCATAAAATTGACCTAAACGTCTCCTTTTCCTATTCTGAGTCGATTCTGCATGCTTTAAGTGTGTTTGGTGGCTCAGAACCATCAAAAAACGTTGAAATATAGTTCAAATTCAATAAAAATCGACAAAAATACAGTTTCTAGCTAAAATTTGATGGTTTCGTTGCACTTTCCGAGCCGTAGGGTATCTGATTGGCTTAAAAGTACAAGAAAACACTTCAAAAGTGACGTTTCTGAAGAATTTTAACAGTTTTCTTGTATCTACGAGCGCCAGAATGCATAAAATTGACCTAAACGTCTCCTTTTCCTATTCTGAGTCGATTCTGCATGCTTTAAGTGTGTTTGGTGGCTCAGAACCATCAAAAAACGTTGAAATATAGTTCAAATTCAATAAAAATCGACAAAAATACAGTTTCTAGCTAAAATTTGATGGTTTCGTTGCACTTTCCGAGCCCGTAGGGTATCTGATTGGCTTAAAAGTACAAGAAAACACTTCAAAAGTGACGTTTCTGAAGAATTTTAACAGTTTTCTTGTATCTACGAACGCCAGAATGCATAAAATTGACCTAAACGTCTCCTTTTCCTATTCTGAGTCGATTCTGCATGCTTTAAGTGTGTTTGGTGGCTCAGAACCATCAAAAAACGTTGAAATATAGTTCAAATTCAATAAAAATCGACAAAAATACAGTTTCTAGCTAAAATTTGATGGTTTCGTTGCACTTTCCGAGCCCGTAGGGTATCTGATTGGCTTAAAAGTACAAGAAAACACTTCAAAAGTGACGTTTCTGAAGAATTTTTACAGTTTTCTTGTATCTACGAACGCCAGAATGCATAAAATTGACCTAAACGTCTCCTTTTCCTATTCTGTGTCGATTCTGCATGCTTTAAGTGTGTTTGGTGGCTCAGAACCATCAAAAAACGTTGAAATATAGTTCAAATTCAATAAAAATCGACAAAAATACAGTTTCTAGCTAAAATTTGATGGTTTCGTTGCACTTTCCGAGCCCGTTGGGTATCTGATTGGCTTAAAAGCACAAGAAAACGCTTCAAAAGTGACGTTTCTGAAGAATTTTAACAGTTTTCTTGTATCTACGAACGCCAGAATGCATAAAATTGACCTAAACGTCTCCGTTTCCTATTCTGAGTCGATTCTGCATGCTTTGAGTGTGTTTGGTGGCTCAGAACCATCAAAAAACGTTGAAATATAGTTCAAATTCAATAAAAATTGACAAAAATACAGTTTCTAGCTAAAATTTGATGGTTTCGTTGCACTTTCCGAGCCCGTAAGGTATCTGATTGGCTTAAAAGTACAAGAAAACACTTCAAAAGTGACGTTTCTGAAGAATTTTAACAGTTTTCTTGTATCTACGAACGCCAGAATGCATAAAATTGACCTAAACGTCTATTTTTCCTATTCTGAGTCGATTCTGCATGCTTTAAGTGTGTTTGGTGGCTCAGAACCATCAAAAAACATTGAAATATAGTTCAAATTCAATAAAAATCGACAAAAATACAGTTTCTAGCTAAAATTTGATGGTTTCGTTGCACTTTCCGAGCCCGTAGGGTATCTGATTGGCTTAAAAGTACAAGAAAACACTTCAAAAGTGACGTTTCTGAAGAATTTTAACAGTTTTCTTGTATCTACGAACGCCAGAATGCATAAAATTGACCTAAACGTCACCTTTTCCTATTCTGAGTCGATTCTGCATGCTTTAAGTGTGTTTGGTGGCTCAGAACCATCAAAAAACGTTGAAATATAGTTCAAATTCAATAAAAATCGACAAAAATACAGTTTCTAGCTAAAATTTGATGGTTTCGTTGCACTTTCCGAGCCCGTAGGGTATCTGATTGGCTTAGAAGTACAAGAAAACACTTCAAAAGTGACGTTTCTGAAGAATTTTAACAGTTTTCTTGTATCTACGAACGCCAGAATGCATAAAATTGACCTAAACGTCTCCTTTTCCTATTCTGAGTCGATTCTGCATGCTTTAAGTGTGTTTGGTGGCTCAGAACCAACAAAAAACGTTGAAATATAGTTCAAATTCAATAAAAATCGACAAAAATACAGTTTCTAGCTAAAATTTGATGGTTTCGTTGCACTTTCCGAGCCCGTAGGGTATCTGATTGGCTTAAAAGTTCAAGAAAACACTTCAAAAGTGACGTTTCTGAAGAATTTTAACAGTTTTCTTGTATCTACGAACGCCAGAATGCATAAAATTGACCTAAACGTCTCCTTTTCCTATTCTGAGTCGATTCTGCATGCTTTAAGTGTGTTTGGTGGCTCAGAACCATCAAAAAACGTTGAAATATAGTTCAAATTCAATAAAAATCGACAAAAATACAGTTTCTAGCTAAAATTTGATGGTTTCGTTGCACTTTCCGAGCCCGTAGGGTATCTGATTGGCTTAAAAGTACAAGAAAACACTTCAAAAGTGACGTTTCTGAAGAATTTTAACAGTTTTCTTGTATCTACGAACGCCAGAATGCATAAAATTGACCTAAACGTCTCCTTTTCCTATTCTGAGTCGATTCTGCATGCTTTAAGTGTGTTTGGTGGCTCAGAACCATCAAAAAACGTTGAAATATAGTTCAAATTCAATAAAAATCGACAAAAATACAGTTTCTAGCTAAAATTTGATGGTTTCGTTGCACTTTCCGAGCCCGTAGGGTATCTGATTGGCTTAAAAGTACAAGAAAACACTTCAAAAGTGACGTTTCTGAAGAATTTTAACAGTTTTCTTGTATCTACGAACGCCAGAATGCATAAAATTGACCTAAACGTCTCCTTTTCCTATTCTGAGTCGATTCTGCATGCTTTAAGTGTGTTTGGTGGCTCAGAACCATCAAAAAACGTTGAAATATAGTTCAAATTCAATAAAAATCGACAAAAATACAGCTTCTAGCTAAAATTTGATGGTTTCGTTGCACTTTCCGAGCCCGTAGGGTATCTGATTGGCTTAAAAGTACAAGAAAACACTTCAAAAGTGACGTTTCTGAAGAATTTTAACAGTTTTCTTGTATCTACGAACGCCAGAATGCATAAAATTGACCTAAACGTCTCCTTTTCCTATTCTGAGTCGATTCTGCATGCTTTAAGTGTGTTTGGTGGCTCAGAACCATCAAAAAACGTTGAAATATAGTTCAAATTCAATAAAAATCGACAAAAATACAGTTTCTAGCTAAAATTTGATGGTTTCGTTGCACTTTCCGAGCCCGTAGGGTATCTGATTGGCTTAAAAGTACAAGAAAACACTTCAAAAGTGACGTTTCTGAAGAATTTTAACAGTTTTCTTGTATCTACGAACGCCAGAATGCATAAAATTGACCTAAACGTCTCCTTTTCCTATTCTGAGTCGATTCTGCATGCTTTAAGTGTGTTTGGTGGCTCAGAACCATCAAAAAACGTTGAAATATAGTTCAAATTCAATAAAAATCGACAAAAATACAGTTTCTAGCTAAAATTTGATGGTTTCGTTGCACTTTCCGAGCCCGTAGGGTATCTGATTGGCTTAAAAGTACAAGAAAACACTTCAAAAGTGACGTTTCTGAAGAATTTTAACAGTTTTCTTGTATCTACGAACGCCAGAATGCATAAAATTGACCTAAACGTCTCCTTTTCCTATTCTGAGTCGATTCTGCATGCTTTAAGTGTGTTTGGTGGCTCAGAACCATCAAAAAACGTTGAAATATAGTTCAAATTCAATAAAAATCGACAAAAATACAGTTTCTAGCTAAAATTTGATGATTTCGTTGCACTTTCCGAGCCCGTAGGGTATCTGATTGGCTTAAAAGTACAAGAAAACACTTCAAAAGTGACGTTTCTGAAGAATTTTAACAGTTTTCTTGTATCTACGAACGCCAGAATGCATAAAATTGACCTAAACGTCTCCTTTTCCTATTCTGAGTCGATTCTGCATGCTTTAAGTGTGTTTGGTGGCTCAGAACCATCAAAAAACGTTGAAATATAGTTCAAATTCAATAAAAATCGACAAAAATACAGTTTCTAGCTAAAATTTGATGGTTTCGTTGCACTTTCCGAGCCCGTAGGGTATCTGATTGGCTTAAAAGTACAAGAAAACACTTCAAAAGTGACGTTTCTGAAGAATTTTAACAGTTTTCTTGTATCTACGAACGCCAGAATGCATAAAATTGACCTAAACGTCTCCTTTTCCTATTCTGAGTCGATTCTGCATGCTTTAAGTGTGTTTGGTGGCTCAGAACCATCAAAAAACGTTGAAATATAGTTCAAATTCAATAAAAATCGACAAAAATACAGTTTCTAGCTAAAATTTGATGGTTTCGTTGCACTTTCCGAGCCCGTAGGGTATCTGATTGGCTTAAAAGTACAAGAAAACACTTCAAAAGTGACGTTTCTGAAGAATTTTAACAGTTTTCTTGTATCTACGAACGCCAGAATGCATAAAATTGACCTAAACGTCTCCTTTTCCTATTCTGAGTCGATTCTGCATGCTTTAAGTGTGTTTGGTGGCTCAGAACCATCAAAAAACGTTGAAATATAGTTCAAATTCAATAAAAATCGACAAAAATACAGTTTCTAGCTAAAATTTGATGGTTTCGTTGCACTTTCCGAGCCCGTAGGGTATCTGATTGGCTTAAAAGTACAAGAAAACACTTCAAAAGTGACGTTTCTGAAGAATTTTAACAGTTTTCTTGTATCTACGAACGCCAGAATGCATAAAATTGACCTAAACGTCTCCTTTTCCTATTCTGAGTCGATTCTGCATGCTTTAAGTGTGTTTGGTGGCTCAGAACCATAAAAAAACGTTGAAATATAGTTCAAATTCAATAAAAATCGACAAAAATACAGTTTCTAGCTAAAATTTGATGGTTTCGTTGCACTTTCCGAGCCCGTAGGGTATCTGATTGGCTTAAAAGTACAAGAAAACACTTCAAAAGTGACGTTTCTGAAGAATTTTAACAGTTTTCTTGTATCTACGAACGCCAGAATGCATAAAATTGACCTAAACGTCTCCTTTTCCTATTCTGAGTCGATTCTGCATGCTTTAAGTGTGTTTGGTGGCTCAGAACCATCAAAAAACGTTGAAATATAGTTCAAATTAAATAAAAATCGACAAAAATACAGTTTCTAGCTAAAATTTGAAGGTTTCGTTGCACTTTCCGAGCCCGTAGGGTATCTGATTGTCTTAAAAGTACAAGAAAACACTTCAAAAGTGACGTTTCTGAAGAATTTTAACAGTTTTCTTGTATCTACGAACGCCAGAATGCATAAAATTGACCTAAACGTCTCCTTTTCCTATTCTGAGTCGATTCTGCATGCTTTACGTGTGTTTGGTGGCTCAGAACCATCAAAAAACGTTGAAATATAGTTCAAATTCAATAAAAATCGACAAAAATACAGTTTCTAGCTAAAATTTGATGGTTTCGTTGCACTTTCCGAGCCCGTTGGGTATCTGATTGGCTTAAAAGTACAAGAAAACACTTCAAAAGTGACGTTTCTGAAGAATTTTAACAGTTTTCTTGTATCTACGAACGCCAGAATGCATAAAATTGACCTAAACGTCTCCTTTTCCTATTCTGAGTCGATTCTGCATGCTTTAAGTGTGTTTGGTGGCTCAGAACCATCAAAAAACGTTGAAATATAGTTCAAATTCAATAAAAATCGACAAAAATACAGTTTCTAGCTAAAATTTGATGGTTTCGTTGCACTTTCCGAGCCCGTAGGGTATCTGATTGGCTTAAAAGTACAAGAAAACACTTCAAAAGTGACGTTTCTGAAGAATTTTAACAGTTTTCTTGTATCTACGAACGCCAGAATGCATAAAATTGACCTAAACGTCTCCTTTTCCTATTCTGAGTCGATTCTGCATGCTTTAAGTGTGTTTGGTGGCTCAGAACCATCAAAAAACGTTGAAATATAGTTCAAATTCAATAAAAATCGACAAAAATACAGTTTCTAGCTAAAATTTGATGGTTTCGTTGCACTTTCCGAGCCGTAGGGTATCTGATTGGCTTAAAAGTACAAGAAAACACTTCAAAAGTGACGTTTCTGAAGAATTTTAACAGTTTTCTTGTATCTACGAACGCCAGAATGCATAAAATTGACCTAAACGTCTCCTTTTCCTATTCT
Source organism: Zophobas morio (assembly GCF_036711695.1). Taxonomy (NCBI): domain Eukaryota; kingdom Metazoa; phylum Arthropoda; class Insecta; order Coleoptera; family Tenebrionidae; genus Zophobas; species Zophobas morio. The sequence goes on along the minus strand of NW_026973106.1, from coordinate 11,883 downwards.
GAGTCGATTCTGCATGCTTTAAGTGTGTTTGGTGGCTCAGAACCATCAAAAAACGTTGAAATATAGTTCAAATTCAATAAAAATCGACAAAAATACAGTTTCTAGCTAAAATTTGATGGTTTCGTTGCACTTTCCGAGCCCGTAGGGTATCTGATTGGCTTAAAAGTACAAGAAAACACTTGCAAAAGTGACGTTTCTGAAGAATTTTAACAGTTTTCTTGTATCTACGAACGCCAGAATGCATAAAATTAACCTAAACGTCTCCTTTTCCTATTCTGAGTCGATTCTGCATGCTTTAAGTGTGTTTGGTGGCTCAGAACCATCAAAAAACGTTGAAATATAGTTCAAATTCAATAAAAATCGACAAAAATACAGTTTCTAGCTAAAATTTGATGGTTTCGTTGCACTTTCCGAGCCCGTAGGGTATCTGATTGGCTTAAAAGTACAAGAAAACACTTCAAAAGTGACGTTTCTGAAGAATTTTAACAGTTTTCTTGTATCTACGAACGCCAGAATGCATAAAATTGACCTAAACGTCTCCTTTTCCTATTCTGAGTCGATTCTGCATGCTTTAAGTGTGTTTGGTGGCTCAGAACCATCAAAAAACGTTGAAATATAGTTCAAATTCAATAAAAATCGACAAAAATACAGTTTCTAGCTAAAATTTGATGGTTTCGTTGCACTTTCCGAGCCCGTAGGGTATCTGATTGGCTTAAAAGTACAAGAAAACACTTCAAAAGTGACGTTTCTGAAGAATTTTAACAGTTTTCTTGTATCTACGAACGCCAGAATGCATAAAATTGACCTAAACGTCTCCTTTTCCTATTCTGAGTCGATTCTGCATGCTTTAAGTGTGTTTGGTGGCTCAGAACCATCAAAAAACGTTGAAATATAGTTCAAATTCAATAAAAATCGACAAAAATACAGTTTCTAGCTAAAATTTGATGGTTTCGTTGCACTTTCCGAGCCCGTAGGGTATCTGATTGGCTTAAAAGTACAAGAAAACACTTCAAAAGTGACGTTTCTGAAGAATTTTAACAGTTTTCTTGTATCTACGAACGCCAGAATGCATAAAATTGACCTAAACGTCTCCTTTTCCTATTCTGAGTCGATTCTGCATGCTTTAAGTGTGTTTGGTGGCTCAGAACCATCAAAAAACGTTGAAATATAGTTCAAATTCAACAAAAATCGACAAAAATACAGTTTCTAGCTAAAATTTGATGGTTTCGTTGCACTTTCCGAGCCCGTAGGTTATCTGATTGGCTTAAAAGTACAAGAAAACACTTCAAAAGTGACGTTTCTGAAGAATTTTAACAGTTTTCTTGTATCTACGAACGCCAGAATGCATAAAATTGACCTAAACGCCTCCTTTTCCTATTCTGAGTCGATTCTGCATGCTTTAAGTGTGTTTGGTGGCTCAGAACCATCAAAAAACGTTGAAATATAGTTCAAGTTCAATAAAAATCGACAAAAATACAGTTTCTAGCTAAAATTTGATGGTTTCGTTGCACTTTCCGAGCCCGTAGGGTATCTGATTGGCTTAAAAGTACAAGAAAACACTTCAAAAGTGACGTTTCTGAAGAATTTTAACAGTTTTCTTGTATCTACGAACGCCAGAATGCATAAAATTGACCTAAACGTCTCCTTTTCCTATTCTGAGTCGATTCTGCATGCTTTAAGTGTGTTTGGTGGCTCAGAACCATCAAAAAACGTTGAAATATAGTTCAAATTCAATAAAAATCGACAAAAATACAGTTTCTAGCTAAAATTTGATGGTTTCGTTGCACTTTCCGAGCCCGTAGGGTATCTGATTGGCTTAAAAGTACAAGAAAACACTTGAAAAGTGACGTTTCTGAAGAATTTTAACAGTTTTCTTGTACCTACGAACGCCAGAATGCATAAAATTGACCTAAACGTCTCCTTTTCCTATTCTGAGTCGATTCTGCATGCTTTAAGTGTGTTTGGTGGCTCAGAACCATCAAAAAACGTTGAAATATAGTTCAAATTCAATAAAAATCGACAAAAATACAGTTTCTAGCTAAAATTTGATGGTTTCGTTGCACTTTCCGAGCCCGTAGGGTATCTGATTGGCTGAAAAGTACAAGAAAACACTTCAAAAGTGACGTTTCTGAAGAATTTAACAGTTTTCTTGTATCTACGAACGCCAGAATGCATAAAATTGACCTAAACGTCTCCTTTTCCTATTCTGAGTCGATTCTGCATGCTTTAAGTGTGTTTGGTGGCTCAGAACCATCAAAAAACGTTGAAATATAGTTCAAATTCAATAAAAATCGACAAAAATACAGTTTCTAGCTAAAATTTGATGGTTTCGTTGCACTTTCCGAGCCCGTAGGGTATCTGATTGGCTTAAAAGTACAAGAAAACACTTCAAAAGTGACGTTTCTGAAGAATTTTAACAGTTTTCTTGTATCTACGAACGCCAGAATGCATAAAATTGACCTAAACGTCTCCTTTTCCTATTCTGAGTCGATTCTGCATGCTTTAAGTGTGTTTGGTGGCTCAGAACCATCAAAAAACGTTGAAATATAGTTCAAATTCAATAAAAATCGACAAAAATACAGTTTCTAGCTAAAATTTGATGGTTTCGTTGCACTTTCCGAGCCCGTTGGGTATCTGATTGGCTTAAAAGTACAAGAAAACACTTGAAAAGTGACGTTTCTGAAGAATTTTAACAGTTTTCTTGTATCTACGAACGCCAGAATGCATAAAATTGACCTAAACGTCTCCTTTTCCTATTCTGAGTCGATTCTGCATGCTTTAAGTGTGTTTGGTGGCTCAGAACCATCAAAAAACGTTGAAATATAGTTCAAATTCAATAAAAATCGACAAAAATACAGTTTCTAGCTAAAATTTGATGGTTTCGTTGCACTTTCCGAGCCCGTAGGGTATCTGATTGGCTTAAAAGTACAAGAAAACACTTCAAAAGTGACGTTTCTGAAGAATTTTAACAGTTTTCTTGTATCTACGAACGCCAGAATGCATAAAATTGACCTAAACGTCTCCTTTTCCTATTCTGAGTCGATTCTGCATGCTTTAAGTGTGTTTGGTGGCTCAGAACCATCAAAAAACGTTGAAATATAGTTCAAATTCAATAAAAATCGGCAAAAATACAATTTCTAGCTAAAATTTGATGGTTTCGTTGCACTTTCCGAGCCCGTAGGGTATCTGATTGGCTTAAAAGTACAAGAAAACACTTCAAAAGTGACGTTTCTGAAGAATTTTAACAGTTTTCTTGTATCTACGAACGCCAGAATGCATAAAATTGACCTAAACGTCTCCTTTTCCTATTCTGAGTCGATTCTGCATGCTTTAAGTGTGTTTGGTGGCTCAGAACCATCAAAAAACGTTGAAATATAGTTCAAATTCAATAAAAATCGACAAAAATACAGTTTCTAGCTAAAATTTGATGGTTTCGTTGCACTTTCCGAGCCCGTAGGGTATCTGATTGGCTTAAAAGTACAAGAAAACACTTCAAAAGTGACGTTTCTGAAGAATTTTAACAGTTTTCTTGTATCTACGAACGCCAGAATGCATAAAATTGACCTAAACGTCTCCTTTTCCTATTCTGAGTCGATTCTGCATGCTTTAAGTGTGTTTGGTGGCTCAGAACCATCAAAAAACGTTGAAATATAGTTCAAATTCAATAAAAATCGACAAAAATACAGTTTCTAGCTAAAATTTGATGGTTTCGTTGCACTTTCCGAGCCCGTAGGGTATCTGATTGGCTTAAAAGTACAAGAAAACACTTCAAAAGTGACGTTTCTGAAGAATTTTAACAGTTTTCTTGTATCTACGAACGCCAGAATGCATAAAATTGACCTAAACGTCTCCTTTTCCTATTCTGAGTCGATTCTGCATGCTTTAAGTGTGTTTGGTGGCTCAGAACCATCAAAAAACGTTGAAATATAGTTCAAATTCAATAAAAATCGACAAAAATACAGTTTCTAGCTAAAATTTGATGGTTTCGTTGCACTTTCCGAGCCCGTAGGGTATCTGATTGGCTTAAAAGTACAAGAAAACACTTCAAAAGTGACGTTTCTGAAGAATTTTAACAGTTTTCTTGTATCTACGAACGCCAGAATGCATAAAATTGACCTAAACGTCTCCTTTTCCTATTCTGAGTCGATTCTGCATGCTTTAAGTGTGTTTGGTGGCTCAGAACCAACAAAAAACGTTGAAATATAGTTCAAATTCAATAAAAATCGACAAAAATACAGTTTCTAGCTAAAATTTGATGGTTTCGTTGCACTTTCCGAGCCCGTAGGGTATCTGATTGGCTTAAAAGTACAAGAAAACACTTCAAAAGTGACGTTTCTGAAGAATTTTAACAGTTTTCTTGTATCTACGAACGCCAGAATGCATAAAATTGACCTAAACGTCTCCTTTTCCTATTCTGAGTCGATTCTGCATGCTTTAAGTGTGTTTGGTGGCTCAGAACCATCAAAAAACGTTGAAATATAGTTCAAATTCAATAGAAATCGACAAAAATACAGTTTCTAGCTAAAATTTGATGGTTTCGTTGCACTTTCCGAGCCCGTAGGGTATCTGATTGGCTTAAAAGTACAAGAAAACACTTCAAAAGTGACGTTTCTGAAGAATTTTAACAGTTTTCTTGTATCTACGAACGCCAGAATGCATAAAATTGACCTAAACGTCTCCTTTTCCTATTCTGAGTCGATTCTGCATGCTTTAAGTGTGTTTGGTGGCTCAGAACCATCAAAAAACGTTGAAATATATTTCAAATTCAATAAAAATCGACAAAAATACAGTTTCTAGCTAAAATTTGATGGTTTCGTTGCACTTTCCGAGCCCGTAGGGTATCTGATTGGCTTAAAAGTACAAGAAAACACTTCAAAAGTGACGTTTCTGAAGAATTTTAACAGTTTTCTTGTATCTACGAACGCCAGAATGCATAAAATTGACCTAAACGTCTCCTTTTCCTATTCTGAGTCGATTCTGCATGCTTTAAGTGTGTTTGGTGGCTCAGAACCATCAAAAAACGTTGAAATATAGTTCAAATTCAATAAAAATCGACAAAAATACAGTTTCTAGCTAAAATTTGATGGTTTCGTTGCACTTTCCGAGCCCGTAGGGTATCTGATTGGCTTAAAAGTACAAGAAAACACTTCAAAAGTGACGTTTCTGAAGAATTTTAACAGTTTTCTTGTATCTACGAACGCCAGAATGCATAAAATTGACCTAAACGTCTCCTTTTCCTATTCTGAGTCGATTCTGCATGCTTTAAGTGTGTTTGGTGGCTCAGAACCATCAAAAAACGTTGAAATATATTTCAAATTCAATAAAAATCGACAAAAATACAGTTTCTAGCTAAAATTTGATGGTTTCGTTGCACTTTCCGAGCCCGTAGGGTATCTGATTGGCTTAAAAGTACAAGAAAACACTTCAAAAGTGACGTTTCTGAAGAATTTTAACAGTTTTCTTGTATCTACGAACGCCAGAATGCATAAAATTGACCTAAACGTCTCCTTTTCCTATTCTGAGTCGATTCTGCATGCTTTAAGTGTGTTTGGTGGCTCAGAACCAACAAAAAACGTTGAAATATAGTTCAAATTCAATAAAAATCGACAAAAATACAGTTTCTAGCTAAAATTTGATGGTTTCGTTGCACTTTCCGAGCCCGTAGGGTATCTGATTGGCTTAAAAGTACAAGAAAACACTTCAAAAGTGACGTTTCTGAAGAATTTTAACAGTTTTCTTGTATCTACGAACGCCAGAATGCATAAAATTGACCTAAACGTCTCCTTTTCCTATTCTGAGTCGATTCTGCATGCTTTAAGTGTGTTTGGTGGCTCAGAACCATCAAAAAACGTTGAAATATAGTTCAAATTCAATAAAAATCGACAAAAATACAGTTTCTAGCTAAAATTTGATGGTTTCGTTGCACTTTCCGAGCCCGTAGGGTATCTGATTGGCTTAGAAGTACAAGAAAACACTTCAAAAGTGACGTTTCTGAAGAATTTTAACAGTTTTCTTGTATCTACGAACGCCAGAATGCATAAAATTGACCTAAACGTCTCCTTTTCCTATTCTGAGTCGATTCTGCATGCTTTAAGTGTGTTTGGTGGCTCAGAACCATCAAAAAACGTTGAAATATAATTCAAATTCAATAAAAATCGACAAAAATACAGTTTCTAGCTAAAATTTGATGGTTTCGTTGCACTTTCCGAGCCCGTAGGGTATCTGATTGGCTTAAAAGTACAAGAAAACACTTCAAAAGTGACGTTTCTGAAGAATTTTAACAGTTTTCTTGTATCTACGAACGCCAGAATGCATAAAATTGACCTAAACGTCTCCTTTTCCTATTCTGAGTCGATTCTGCATGCTTTAAGTGTGTTTGGTGGCTCAGAACCATCAAAAAACGTTGAAATATAGTTCAAATTCAATAAAAATCGACAAAAATACAGTTTCTAGCTAAAATTTGATGGTTTCGTTGCACTTTCCGAGCCCGTAGGGTATCTGATTGGCTTAAAAGTACAAGAAAACACTTCAAAAGTGACGTTTCTGAAGAATTTTAACAGTTTTCTTGTATCTACGAACGCCAGAATGCATAAAATTGACCTAAACGTCTCCTTTTCCTATTCTGAGTCGATTCTGCATGCTTTAAGTGTGTTTGGTGGCTCAGAACCATCAAAAAACGTTGAAATATAGTTCAAATTCAATAAAAATCGACAAAAATACAGTTTCTAGCTAAAATTTGATGGTTTCGTTGCACTTTCCGAGCCCGTAGGGTATCTGATTGGCTTAAAAGTACAAGAAAACACTTCAAAAGTGACGTTTCTGAAGAATTTTAACAGTTTTCTTGTATCTACGAATGCCAGAATGCATAAAATTGACCTAAACGTGTCCTTTTCCTATTCTGAGTCGATTCTGCATGCTTTAAGTGTGTTTGGTGGCTCAGAACCATCAAAAAACGTTGAAATATAGTTCAAATTCAATAAAAATCGACAAAAATACAGTTTCTAGCTAAAATTTGATGGTTTCGTTGCACTTTCCGAGCCCGTCGGGTATCTGATTGGCTTAAAAGTACAAGAAAACACTTCAAAAGTGACGTTTCTGAAGAATTTTAACAGTTTTCTTGTATCTACGAACGCCAGAATGCATAAAATTGACCTAAACGTCTCCTTTTCCTATTCTGAGTCGATTCTGCATGCTTTAAGTGTGTTTGGTGGCTCAGAACCATCAAAAAACGTTGAAATATAGTTCAAATTCAATAAAAATCGACAAAAATACAGTTTCTAGCTAAAATTTGATGGTTTCGTTGCACTTTCCGAGCCCGTAGGGTATCTGATTGGCTTAAAAGTACAAGAAAACACTTCAAAAGTGACGTTTCTGAAGAATTTTAACAGTTTTCTTGTATCTACGAACGCCAGAATGCATAAAATTGACCTAAACGTCTCCTTTTCCTATTCTGAGTCGATTCTGCATGCTTTAAGTGTGTTTGGTGGCTCAGAACCATCAAGAAACGTTGAAATATAGTTCAAATTCAATAAAAATCGACAAAAATACAGTTTCTAGCTAAAATTTGATGGTTTCGTTGCACTTTCCGAGCCCGTAGGGTATCTGATTGGCTTAAAAGTACAAGAAAACACTTCAAAAGTGACGTTTCTGAAGAATTTTAACAGTTTTCTTGTATCTACGAACGCCAGAATGCATAAATTTGACCTAAACGTCTCCTTTTCCTATTCTGAGTCGATTCTGCATGCTTTAAGTGTGTTTGGTGGCTCAGAACCATCAAAAAACGTTGAAATATAGTTCAAATTCAATAAAAATCGACAAAAATACAGTTTCTAGCTAAAATTTGATGGTTTCGTTGCACTTTCCGAGCCCGTCGGGTTTCTGATTGGCTTAAAAGTACAAGAAAACACTTCAAAAGTGACGTTTCTGAAGAATTTTAACAGTTTTCTTGTATCTACGAACGCCAGAATGCATAAAATTGACCCAAACGTCTCCTTTTCCTATTCTGATTCGATTCTGCATGCTTTAAGTGTGTTTGGTGGCTCAGAACCATCAAAAAACGTAGAAATATAGTTCAAATTCAATAAAAATCGACAAAAATACAGTTTCTAGCTAAAATTTGATGGTTTCGTTGCACTTTTCGAGCCCGTAGGGTATCTGATTGGCTTAAAAGTACAAGAAAACACTTCAAAAGTGACGTTTCTGAAGAATTTTAACAGTTTTCTTGTATCTACGAACGCCAGAATGCATAAAATTGACCTAAACGTCTCCTTTTCCTATTCTGAGTCGATTCTGCATGCTTTAAGTGTGTTTGGTGGCTCAGAACCATCAAAAAACGTTGAAATATAGTTCAAATTCAATAAAAATCGACAAAAATACAGTTTCTAGTTAAAATTTGATGGTTTCGTTGCACTTTCCGAGCCCGTTGGGTATCTGATTGGCTTAAAAGTACAAGAAAACACTTCAAAAGTGACGTTTCTGAAGAATTTTAACAGTTTTCTTGTATCTACGAACGCCAGAATGCATAAAATTGACCTAAACGTCTCCTTTTCCTATTCTGAGTCGATTCTGCATGCTTTAAGTGTGTTTGGTGGCTCAGAACCATCAAAAAACGTTGAAATATAGTTCAAATTCAATAAAAATCGACAAAAATACAGTTTCTAGCTAAAATTTGATGGTTTCGTTGCACTTTCCGAGCCCGTAGGGTATCTGATTGGCTTAAAAGTACAAGAAAACACTTCAAAAGTGACGTTTCTGAAGAATTTTAACAGTTTTCTTGTATCTACGAACGCCAGAATGCATAAAATTGACCTAAACGTCTCCTTTTCCTATTCTGAGTCGATTCTGCATGCTTTAAGTGTGTTTGGTGGCTCAGAACCATCAAAAAACGTTGAAATATAGTTCAAATTCAATAAAAATCGACAAAAATACAGTTTCTAGCTAAAATTTGATGGTTTCGTTGCACTTTCCGAGCCCGTAGGGTATCTGATTGGCTTAAAAGTACAAGAAAACACTTCAAAAGTGACGTTTCTGAAGAATTTTAACAGTTTTCTTGTATCTACGAACGCCAGAATGCATAAAATTGACCTAAACGTCTCCTTTTCCTATTCTGAGTCGATTCTGCATGCTTTAAGTGTGTTTGGTGGCTCAGAACCATCAAAAAACGTTGAAATATAGTTCAAATTCAATAAAAATCGACAAAAATACAGTTTCTAGCTAAAATTTGATGGTTTCGTTGCACTTTCCGAGCCCGTAGGGTATCTGATTGGCTTAAAAAGTACAAGAAAACACTTCAAAAGTGACGTTTCTGAAGAATTTTAACAGTTTTCTTGTATCTACGAACGCCAGAATGCATAAAATTGACCTAAACGTCTCCTTTTCCTATTCTGAGTCGATTCTGCATGCTTTAAGTGTGTTTGGTGGCTCAGAACCATCAAAAAACGTTGAAATATAGTTCAAATTCAATAAAAATCGACAAAAATACAGTTTCTAGCTAAAATTTGATGGTTTCGTTGCACTTTCCGAGCCCGTAGGGTATCTGATTGGCTTAAAAGTACAAGAAAACACTTCAAAAGTGACGTTTCTGAAGAATTTTAACAGTTTTCTTGTATCTACGAACGCCAGAATGCATAAAATTGACCTAAACGTCTCCTTTTCCTATTCTGAGTCGATTCTGCATGCTTTAAGTGTGTTTGGTGGCTCAGAACCATCAAAAAACGTTGAAATATAGTTCAAATTCAATAAAAATCGACAAAAATACAGTTTCTAGCTAAAATTTGATGGTTTCGTTGCACTTTCCGAGCCCGTTGGGTTCTGATTGGCTTAAAAGTACAAGAAAACACTTCAAAAGTGACGTTTCTGAAGAATTTTAACAGTTTTCTTGTATCTACGAACGCCAGAATGCATAAAATTGACCTAAACGTCTCCTTTTCCTATTCTGAGTCGATTCTGCATGCTTTAAGTGTGTTTGGTGGCTCAGAACCATCAAAAAACGTTGAAATATAGTTCAAATTCAATAAAAATCGACAAAAATACAGTTTCTAGCTAAAATTTTATGGTTTCGTTGCACTTTCCGAGCCCGTAGGGTATCTGATTGGCTTAAAAGTACAAGAAAACACTTCAAAAGTGACGTTTCTGAAGAATTTTAACAGTTTTCTTGTATCTACGAACGCCAGAATGCATAAAATTGACCTAAACGTCTCCTTTTCCTATTCTGAGTCGATGCTGCATGCTTTAAGTGTGTTTGGTGGCTCAGAACCATCAAAAAACGTTGAAATATAGTTCAAATTCAATAAAAATCGACAAAAATACAGTTTCTAGCTAAAATTTGATGGTTTCGTTGCACTTTCCGAGCCGGTAGGGTATCTGATTGGCTTAAAAGTACAAGAAAACACTTCAAAAGTGACGTTTCTGAAGAATTTTAACAGTTTTCTTGTATCTACGAACGCCAGAATGCATAAAATTGACCTAAACGTCTCCTTTTCCTATTCTGAGTCGATTCTGCATGCTTTAAGTGTGTTTGGTGGCTCAGAACCATCAAAAAACGTTGAAATATAGTTCAAATTCAATAGAAATCGACAAAAATACAGTTTCTAGCTAAAATTTGATGGTTTCGTTGCACTTTCCGAGCCCGTTGGGTATCTGATTGGCTTAAAAGTGCAAGAAAACACTTCAAAAGTGACGTTTCTGAAGAATTTTAACAGTTTTCTTGTATCTACGAACGCCAGAATGCATAAAATTGACCTAAACGTCTCCTTTTCTTATTCTGAGTCGATTCTGCATGCTTTAAGTGTGTTTGGTGGCTCAGAACCATCAAAAAACGTTGAAATATAGTTCAAATTCAATAAAAATCGACAAAAATACAGTTTCTAGCTAAAATTTGATGGTTTCGTTGCACTTTCCGAGCCCATAGGGTATCTGATTGGCTTAAAAGTACAAGAAAACACTTCAAAAGTGACGTTTCTGAAGAATTTTAACAGTTTTCTTGTATCTACGAACGCCAGAATGCATAAAATTGACCTAAACGTCTCCTTTTCCTATTCTGAGTCGATTCTGCATGCTTTAAGTGTGTTTGGTGGCTCAGAACCATCAAAAAACGTTGAAATATAGTTCAAATTCAATAAAAATCGACAAAAATACAGTTTCTAGCTAAAATTTGATGGTTTCGTTGCGCTTTCCGAGCCCGTAGGGTATCTGATTGGCTTAAAAGTACAAGAAAACACTTCAAAAGTGACGTTTCTGAAGAATTTTAACAGTTTTCTTGTATCTACGATCGCCAGAATGCATTAAATTGACCTAAACGTCTCCTTTTCCTATTCTGAGTCGATTCTGCATGCTTTAAGTGTGTTTGGTGGCTCAGAACCATCAAAAAACGTTGAAATATAGTTCAAATTCAATAAAAATCGACAAAAATACAGTTTCTAGCTAAAATTTGATGGTTTCGTTGCACTTTCCGAGCCCGTAGGGTATCTGATTGGCTTAAAAGTACAAGAAAACACTTCAAAAGTGACGTTTCTGAAGAATTTTAACAGTTTTCTTGTATCTACGAACGCCAGAATGCATAAAATTGACCTAAACGTCTCCTTTTCCTATTCTGAGTCGATTCTGCATGCTTTAAGTGTGTTTGGTGGCTCAGAACCATCAAAAAACGTTGAAATATAGTTCAAATTCAATAAAAATCGACAAAAATACAGTTTCTAGCTAAAATTTTATGGTTTCGTTGCACTTTCCGAGCCCGTAGGGTATCTGATTGGCTTAAAAGTACAAGAAAACACTTCAAAAGTGACGTTTCTGAAGAATTTTAACAGTTTTCTTGTATCTACGAACGCCAGATTGCATAAAATTGACCTAAACGTCTCCTTTTCCTATTCTGAGTCGATGCTGCAT